>NC_088213.1:20470262-20492762 GCF_036934945.1 Oncorhynchus masou masou | reverse complement strand
CAGACAGGACAGAGACAGAGACAGAGACAGAACAGACAGAGACAGAACAGACAGAGACAGAGACAGATAGACAGACAGAGACAGAGACAGAACAGACAGAGACAGGACAGACAGAGACAGAACAGACAGAGACAGGACAGAGACAGGACAGACAGAGACAGGACAGAGACAGGACAGAGACAGAGACAGAACAGACACAGACAGAGACAGACAGAGACAGGACAGACAGACAGACAGAGACAGGACAGACAGAGACAGACAGACAGAGACAGGACAGAGACAGGACAGACAGAGACAGAACAGACAGGACAGAGACAGGACAGACAGAGACAGGACAGACAGAGACAGAGACAGACAGACAGAGACAGGACAGACAGACGACACAGACAGACAGAGACAGAACAGACAGAGACAGAACAGACAGAGACAGAACAGACAGAGACAGACACAGACAGACAGACAGACAGAGACAGACAGAGACAGACAGACAGAGACAGACAGACAGAGACAGAGACAGAACAGACAGAGACAGAGACAGAGACAGAACAGACAGAGACAGACAGAGACAGAGACAGGACAGACAGACAGAGACAGACAGACAGAGACAGACAGACAGACAGACAGACAGAACAGACAGAGACAGAGACAGACAGACAGAGACAGACAGACAGAGACAGGACAGACAGAGACAGAGACAGGACAGACAGGACAGACAGACAGAGACAGAGACAGACAGGACAGACAGACAGAGACAGGCAGAGAGAGACAGAACAGACAGAGACAGACAGACAGAGACAGGACAGACAGAGACAGAGACAGACAGAGACAGGACAGACAGAGACAGACAGACAGAGACAGAACAGACAGAGACAGGACAGACAGAGACAGACAGAGACAGAGACAGAGACAGACAGAGACAGGACAGACAGAGACAGGACAGACAGAGACAGGACAGACAGAGATAGGACAGACAGAGACAGAACAGACAGAGACAGGACAGACAGAGACAGAACAGACAGAGACAGAACAGACAGAGACAGGACAGACACAGAGACAGACAGAGACAGAGACAGAGACAGACAGAGACAGGACAGACAGAGACAGAACAGACAGAGACAGAACAGACAGAGACAGGACAGAGACAGAGACAGACAGAGACAGAGACAGAACAGACAGAGACAGGACAGACAGAGACAGGACAGACAGAGACAGGACAGACAGGACAGAGACAGAGACAGAGACAGAACAGACAGAGACAGAACAGACAGAGACAGAACAGATAGAAACAGAGACAGAGACAGAACAGACAGAGACAGGACAGACAGAGACAGAACAGACAGAGACAGGACAGAGACAGGACAGACAGAGACAGGACAGACAGACAGAGACAGGACAGAGACAGAGACAGGACAGAGACAGGACAGACAGAGACAGGACAGACAGGACAGAGACAGGACAGACAGAGACAGGACAGAGACAGGACAGAAAACTCTGAAAGGCATAAGACCCTGATATTAATGTTAATTAATAAACACTAGATCTCTGATACATAATATAAAACAAGCCATTTAGTCACACAGCATATCAGCGAATGCTTACATTATTTTTATGGGTGTTCCCAGCAGTGTCGTGCTCTACAAAAAAGCTAGTGTACTTGGCATGTTTGGAATACTTTGGTAGTTTGAATGTTGTAAATACCTTCGTAATTTGGAATGTTTTCTGAATACTTTGGTAGTTTGAATGTTGCAAATACCTTTGTAGTTTGGAATGTTTTGTGAAAACCTTGGTAGTTTGAATGTTTGGAATACTTTGGTAGTTTGAATGTTGTAAATACCTTCGTAGTTTGGAATGTTTTGTGAAAACCTTGGTAGTTTGAATGTTTGGAATTCTTTGGTAGTTTGAATGTTGTAAATACCTTCGTAGTTTGGAATGTTTTCCGAATACTTTGGTTGTTTGAATGTTGCAAATACCTTCGTAGTTTGGAATGTTTTCTGAATACTTTGGTAGTTTGAATGTTGTAAATACCTTCGTAGTTTGGAATGTTTTCTGAATACTTTGGTAGTTTGAATGTTGTAAATACCTTCGTAGTTTGGAATGTTTTGTGAAAACCTTGGTAGTTTGGAATGTTTTCTGAATACTTTGGTAGTTTGAATGTTGTAAATACCTTGGTAGTTTGGATTGTTTTGTGAAAACCTTGGTAGTTTGAATGTTTGGAATACTTTCGTAGTTTGAATGTTGTAAATAACTTCGTAGTTTGGAATGTTTTGTGAAAACCTTCGTAGTTTGAATGTTTGGAATACTTTGGTAGTTTGAATGTTGTAAATACCTTCGTAGTTTGGAATGTTTTCTGAATACTTTGGTAGTTTGAATGTTGTAAATACCTTCGTAGTTTGGAATGTTTTCTGAATACCTTGGTAGTTTGAATGTTTTCTGAATACTTTGGTTGTTTGAATGTTGTAAATACCTTCGTAGTTTGGAATGTTTTGTGAAAACCTTGGTAGTTTGAATGTTTGGAATACTTTGGTAGTTTGAATGTTGTAAATACCTTCGTAGTTTGGAATGTTTTCTGAATACCTTGGTAGTTTGAATGTTTGGAATACTTGGAAGTTTGAATGTTGTAAATACCTTCGTAGTTTGGAATGTTTTGTGAAAACCTTGGTAGTTTGAATGTTTGGAATACTTTGGTTGTTTGAATGTTGTAAATACCTTCGTAGTTTGGAATGTTTTGTGAATACCTCGGTTGTTTGAATGTTTGTAATTCTTTGGTTGTTTGAATGTTGTAAATACCTTCGTAGTTTGGAATGTTTTCTGAATACTTTGGTAGTTTGCGTCACCTCTTCAACTATTTTGAACAGGTTCTTCTCCTAAAACATGGAATCATTGAACCCAACAGAGAGAAAATCCACACCAGAGCTACATCCCAAACGGCACTGTATTTCCTATATAGTACACTCCGTTTGACCAGAACCCTATGGCCTTGGTCAAAAGAAGTGCACTACATAGGGAATAGGGTGCAATTTGGGACGCACACAGTACTATAACACTGTTATAACACCGCGCTCTCTGTGTGCAGTCACTGTGGCAGCAGCACTGTACACTCGTTTTCTCATCCTTCCATCCCTCCATCCAGCCTCATCTCCAACTCTGAGAGACAGATTTAGTTCCTGATTCAGACGTTGTATGGCTGGCTCTATTTCACGCCTGTAGGTTATTCTGATTGCATCCTGACAGAGGTAGTGAGTTCTATAAGACTCCAGTCTACCTGAATGAAGTTGTTTTGAATGTTTTTATGGATGATCTGTCTGCCCGTATCTTCAAGTCTCCCCTGGTGATGAATGTCAGGCAGGTAGCGACAGGCACACAGCTGATCCCTGCCATCCACTGTATGTACGCAACATAAACATGCTAAAGGGCGGCAGGGTAGCCTAGTGGTTAGAGCGTTGGACTAGTAACCGGAAGGTTGTGAGTTCAAACCCCCGAGCTGACAAGGTACCGTTCTGAACAGGCAGTTAACCCACTGTTCCCAGGCCGTCATTGAAAATAAGAATGTGTTCTTAACTGACTTGCCTGGTTAAATAAAGGTAAAATTAAAAAAAAAATTAAAACACATGTATGTGCACGCATATGTACATAGAGGCATGCAGGCTGGCAAGCAGGAACACTTGCACAAACGTGTGATTGTCTGAATATGTCACACACACACACACACACACAAACATACACACACGCAAACAAACATAGTGTGTCCTCCTAAACCGTTAATTAAAGTCTTTGTATTTATGGCCATCCAGCATAGTGACCCACTAGGGAGAAGGCTAAGCACTACAGTCAGCATGCAACACACACACACACACAGCTGGGCCAGTCACCATAGCTGTGTTAATATGGGGAGGAGATGTGGCTCTCCGCACTGTGCATTGTTATTAGTTAGAGGATTTATTCTTCCGTTTTAAAATCATCAAATTCCATCTGCTTGGCGCTCCATGTGCATTCTAGGCATATCACTGTCTCTGCCTGCCTGCCTGCCTGCCTGCCTGCCTGCCTGCCTCTGCCTGCCTGCCTGCCTGCGTGCGTGCATGTGTGTGTGTTGCATGCTGACAGTAGTGCTTAGCCTTTTCCCTAGTGGGTCACTATGCTGGATGGCCATAAATACAAAATGTATTAATTAATGGTTTAGGAGGACACACTATTCAGTGTAAACCCTCCATCCACCACACTAGATCATTCAGTATAAACCCTCCATCCACCACACTAGATCCAGTATAAACCCTCCACACCACACAGAATTCAGTATAAATCCACCACACCAGACAATAGTGAAACCCTCCATCCACCACACTAGACCATTCAGTATAAACCCTCCATCCACCACACCAGACAATGTAGTGTAAGCCCTCCATCCACCACACCAGACCATGTAACAGTGTTAAACCCTCCATCACCACACCAGAACAGTGTAAACCCTCCATCCACCACACCAGACCATGTAGTGTAAACCCTCCATCCACCACACCAGAACATGTAGTATAAACCCTCCATCCACCACAATGACAATGTTTTGAATGTTTGTAAACCCTCCATCCTAGTCTCCACCAGACCATGTAGTGTAAACCCTCCATCCACCACACCAGACCATGTAGTGTAAACCCTCCATCCACCACACTAGACCATTCAGTATAAACCCTCCATCCACCACACCAGACAATGTAGTGTAAACCCTCCATCCACCACACCAGACCATGCAGTGTAAACCCTCCATCCACCACACCAGACAATGTAGTGTAAACCCTCCATCCACCACACCAGACCATGTAGTGTAAACCCTCCATCCACCACACCAGACCATGTAGTGTAAACCCTCCATCCACCACACAGACAATAGTGTAAGCCCTCCATCCACCACACCAGACCATGTAGTGTAACCCTCCATCCACCACACCAAACCATGTCAGTGTAAACCCTCCATCCACCACACCAGACCATGTGTGTAAACCCTCCATCCACCACACCAGACAATGTAGTAGTTAGAAACCTTCCATCCACTCCACCAGACCATGTATTCTAAACCCTCCATCACCACACCAGACCATGTAGTGTAAACTGCCTCCATCCACCACACCAGACCATGCCTGCCTGCCTGCCCTCCATCCACCACACCAGACCATGAATAAATCCATCCACCACACCAGACCATGAAGTGATAAACCCTCCATCCACACACAGACAATGTAGTGTAAACCCTCCATCCACCACACCAGACCCCTAATACAAACTGACACTAAATAGACAACACAAAATGCAGGAATAAACAAAACATCAGAACATCAGAACAACAGAATATCAGAACAACAGAACTTCAGAACAACAGAACTATTGAACATCAAAACAACAGAACATCAGAACAACAGAATATCAGAACAACAGAACTTCAGAACAACAGAACTATTGAACATCAAAACAACAGAACATCAGAACAACAGAACAACAGAACAACAGAACTTCAGAACAACAGAACTATTGAACATCAAAACAACAGAACATCAGAACAACAGAATATCAGAACAACAGAACTTCAGAACATCAGAACGTCAGAACAACAGAGCATCAAAACAACAGAACAACAGAACATCAGAACAACAGAACATCAGAACAACAGAACATAAGAACAACAGAACTTTAGAACATCAGAACAACAGAAAAACAGAGATTCAAACCAACAGAACAACAGAACATCAGAACAACAGAACAACAGAACCTCAGAACAACAGAACATCAGAACAACAAAACTATAGAACATCAAAACAACAGAACATCAGAACAACAGAACATCAGAACAACAGAACTTTAGAACATCAGAACAACAGAACAACAGAACATCAGAACAACAGAACTTCAGAACATCAAGACAACAGAACATCAGAACAACAGAACATCAGAACTATGAACATCAAAACAACAGAACATCAGAACAACAGAACTATAGAACATCAAGACAACAGAACAACAGAACAACAGAACAACAGAACAACAGAACATCAGAACAACAGAACATCAGAACAACAGAAATATAGAACATCAAAACAACAGAACATCAGAACAACAGAACATCAGAACAACAGGACTTCAGAACATCAGAACAACAGAACTATAAAACATCAAAACAACAGAACATCAGAACAACAGAACATCAGAACAACAGAACTTCAGAACATCAGAACAACAGAACAACAGAACATCAGAACAACAGAACTTCAGAACATCAAGACAACAGAACATCAGAACAACAGAACATCAGAACTATGAACATCAAACAACAGAACATCAGAACAACAGAACTATAGAACATCAAAACAACAGAACATCAGAACAACAGAACATCAGAACAACAGAACTTCAGAAGATCAGAACAACAGAACATCAGAACAACAGAACTTCAGAACATCAAAACAACAGAACATCAGAACAACAGAACAACAGAACATCAGAACTATAGAACATCAAAACAACAGAACATCAGAACAACAGAACCAAATGAACAACAGAACATCAAAACAACAGAACATCAGAACAACAGAACAACAGAACATCAGAACATCAAAACAACAGAACATCAGAACAACAGAACTATAGAACATCAAAACAACAGAACATCAGAACAACAGAACTATAGAACATCAGAACATCAGAACAACAGAACATCAGAACATCAAAACAACAGAACATCAGAACAACAGAACATCAGAACAACAGAACATCAGAACAACAGAACATCAGAACAACAGAACATCAGAACAACAGAACATCAGAACAACAGAACATCAGAACAACAGAATATCAGAATATCAGAACATCAGAACAACAGAACATCAGAACATCAAAACAACAGAACATCAGAACAACAGAACAACAGAACATCAGAACAACAGAACATCAGAACAACAGAATATCAGAACAACAGAACATCAGAACATCAAAACAACAGAACATCAGAACAACAGAACTACAGAACATCAGAACAACAGAAATCAGAACTATCAGAACATCAAAACATCAGAACATCAGAACAACAGAACGATAGAACATCAGAACATCAAACATTAGAACAACAGAACATCAGAACAACAGAACTTCAGAACATCAGAACAACAGAACATCAGATAAACAGAACTTCAGAACATCAAAACAACAGAACATCAGAACATCAGAACAACAGAACAACAGAACATCAGAACATCAAAACAACAGAACATCAGAACAACAGAACTATAGAACATCAAAAACAACAGAACATCAGAACAACAGAACTATAGAACATCAGAACAACAGAACAACAGAACATCAGAACAACAGAACATCAGAACTATAGAACATCAAAACAACAGAACATCAGAACAACAGAACAACAGAACATCAAAACAACAGAACATCAGAACAACAGAACATCAGAACATCAGAACAACAGAACATCAGAACAACAGAACTATAGAACATCAAAACAACAGAACAACAGAACAACAGAACTATAGAACATCAAAACAACAGAACATCAGAACAACAGAACATCAGAACATCAGAACTATAGAACATCAAACCAACAGAACATCAGAAATTCAGAACATCAGAACAACAGAACATCAGATAAACAGAACTTCAGAACATCAAAACAACAGAACATCAGAACATCAAAACAACAGAACATCAGAACATCAAAACAACAGAACATCAGAACAACAGAACTATAGAACATCAAAACAACAGAACATCAGAACAACAGAACATCAGAACAACAGAACATCAGAACAACAGAACATCAGAACTACAAAAACATCAAAACAACAGAACATCAGAACAACAGAACAACAGAACAACAGAACATCAAAACAACAGAACATCAGAACAACAGAACATGAGAACATCAGAACAACAGAACTATAGAACATCAAAACAACAGAACATCAGAACAACAGAACATCAGAACAACAGAACTATAGAACATCAAAACAACAGAACATCAGAACAACAGAACTTCAGAACATCAGAACAACAGAACATCAGAACAACAGAACTTCAGAACATCAAAACAACAGAACATCAGAACATCAGAACATCAGAACATCCAAACAACAGAACATCAGAACAACAGAACTATAGAACATCAAAACAACAGAACATCAGAACAACAGAACTATAGAACATCAGAACAACAGAACATCAGAACAACAGAACATCAGAACTACAGAACATCAAAACAACAGAACATCAGAACAACAGAACATCAGAACAACAGAACTATAGAACATCAAAACAACAGAACATCAGAACAACAGAACTATACAACATCAAACAACAGAACAACAGAACATCAGAATAGAACAACAGTGGGATAAAAGCAAATGGCAGCAAAATGGTTTTAGAAGCTCAGTTTAATCTGTTTTGCCCTGACCTTGTGTGTGTGTGTGTGCATGCGTCCATGTGGTCACTTGTGTGTGTGTGTGTGTTTGCTAGTGAAGTGGTGCAGGGAAAAACCTGGCTCTGTCCTTCAGTAGAGAGAGCTGAGCTGGTCCATATCTCTCCTCCAGCCCTGCCTGCCTACCTGAATATTGGCTCTGATGATCAGATACATATGTTAGCTTTCTGAACAGGCCAGGATAAATCACACAGCAGAAAGGACCTCTCATTGCTCACAGCAAGCCATACACTAATACTCACTTCCCTTCAGCACACACACACACACACACACACACACACACACACACACACACACACACACACACACACACACACACACACACACACACACACACACACACACACACACACACACACACACACACACACACTCTCCTGCAGGCACACACACAAACAAGCATGCATGCAACAACGCACACACTCACTCACTCACTCACTCACACACAAACAAGCACACACACACACACCCCTCTCGTTCCTTCATATTCCATTACTCAGCAGTGATGGGAAGATAAGTGTCTCCTCGTGGAGAAGAGGAGAGATCTCTGAGGCAGGAGAGGGAGAGAGGGAATTAACAGATAATCCGATACACAGACCAGGCCAGCAGAGAGAGGGATAGAGAGGAAGAAGGCTGTAGAGAGGATGATATGTCTATCCTTTACCTCCACGTACGGAGCAGGGCAGTGTGTGTGTCTATTTACATACATTCGGAAAGTTTTCAAACACCTTCACTTTTTCCACATTTTGTTATGTAATAGCCTTATTGTAAAATTCATTAAAGTAATAGTTATCCTCGTCAATCTATACACAATACCCCATAATGACAAAGCGAAAACAGGTTTTTTAGAAATTTTTTCATGCAAATGTATTAAAATAAAAAACAGAAATACCTTATTAACATAAGTATTCAGATCTTTAGCTATGAGACTCAAAATTAAGCTCAGATGCATCCTGTTTCCATTGATCACCCTTGAGATGTTTCTGCAACTTGATTGGATAAGACTGGGTCTGGAGTATGCTGGGAAAGGCTGGGTCTGGATAAGATTGGGTAAGACTGGGCAGTATGACACGCAGTATGATAGCAGTATTTTCAGCCTAAAGGCTGGGCAAGGCTAAGGTCTGGTGAAGGTTAGGTAAGGCTGAGTCTGGATAAGGCTGGGTAAGACTGGGTCTGGATTAGGCTGGGTAAGACTGGGTCTGGATTAGGCTGGGAAGGGTGGGTCTGGATAAGTATGGTTAAAACTGGGTCTGGATAAGGTTGGTTAACACTGGGTCTGGATAAGGCTGGGTAAAACTGGGCCTGGATAAGGTTGGGTAAGACTGGTGCTGGATTAGGCTGGGAAAGCTGGGTCTGGATAAGACTGGGTAAACTGGGTCTGGATTCGGCTGGGAAGGGTGGGTCTGGATAAGGATGGTTAAAACTGGGTCTGGATAAGGTTGGGTAAGACTGGGTCTGGATTAGGCTGGGAAGACTGGGTCTGGATTAGGCTGGGAAGGGTGGGTCTGGATAAGGATGGTTAAAACTGGGTCTGGATGGCCAGGTTGGAGTAAGACTGGGTCTGGATTAGGCTGGGAAGACTGGGTCTGGATTAGGCTGGGAAGGGTGGGTCTGGATAAGGATGGTTAAAACTGGGTCTGGATAAGGTTGGGTAAGACTGGGTCTGGATTAGGCTGGGAACACTGGGTCTGGATTAGGCTGGGAAGGGTGGGTCTGGATAAGGATGGTTAAAACTGGGTCTGGAGGTTGTGAGTATTCCTACCACGGTCTGGATTTGGCTGGGAAAGGCTGGGCCTGGATAAGACTTATTAAAACTGGTTCTGGATAAGACTGGGTAAAACTGGTTCTGGATTAGGCTGGGAAGGGTGGGTCTGGATAAGGCTGGGTAAGACAGGGTCTGGGTAAGGCTGGGTAAGACTGGGTCTGGGAAAGACTGGGTAAAACTGGTTCTGGATTAGGCTGGGAAGGGTGGGTCTGGATAAGGCTGGGTAAGACTGGGTCTGGGTAAGGCTGGGTAAGACAGGGTCTGTCAGGATTTGGCCAGGGTTGCATTTCCGGGTTTTGGTCACTAGAAGCCCCCATTGTGCTTTTTGACCTTATGTTTTTCCTTGTTCCCATTATTATTTGCACCTGTACCTCGTTTCCCTGACATTTAAACCCTTCAAAGTTTCCTCAGTTCTGTGCTCTGTGTTTGTATGTTGCACCCAGGCCTAGTGTTCTGTGTTTTCTTGTCGATTCTGGTGGATGCTCTTGTGGAATTCTGTTTTTGTTTTTGAGTATCTTCTGAGGCTTTTGTGCTATTCCTACCACCTTTTGGATTTGCCATTTTTGTATTTAAGGACTTCTCCTTTTTACTTTATTAAATACACGGCTTAAGTACTGCTGTGTCTGCCTCATCTTCTGGGTTCTGCTGACTATTCGTGGCTCAGTTGGTTAAGTGACTGTTCTCACTCCGGAGACCCAGGTTCGATAAGGCTGGGTCCTGGATAAAGGGGTCTGGATAAGGCTAGGTAAGACTGGGTCTGGGTAAGACTGGGTCAGATAAGGCTTCTTCGGGATCCGGTGTCCAATTTACAGTAGCTATTACAGTGAAGAATACCATGCTATTGTTTGAAAGAGGTGCACAATTTTGAACATGAAAAGTTATTAATTGCACCTGGGCTGGGAAAAAATACATTATGGCCTTTCTCTTGCATTTCAGAAGATGATGGTACAAAAGAAATTGTTTTTTGTCTTGTATTATCTTTACCAGATCCATTGTTATATTCTCTTACATTCCTTTCACATTTCCACAAACTTCAAAGTGTTACCTTTCAAATGGTACCAAGAATATGCATATCCTTGCTTCAGGGCCTGAGCTACAGATGTGGGTATGTAATGTTAGGGGACCAAATTGAAAAAAAGGGCAGCTCCTTAGGACCAAAAAGCGGCTGAAAAGGTAAGACTGGTTCTGGGTAAGACTTGGTCTGGATAAGGCTGGGTCTGGGTAAGGCTGGGTAAGACTGGTTCTGGGTAAGACTGGTTCCTGGGTAAGGCTGGGTAAGACTCGGTTTCTGGATAAGGCTGGGTCCCACCAAGCTGGGTAAGACTGGGTCTGGAAAATCTGGGTAAAAAGACTGGGTCTGGATAAGGCTGGGTCTGGATAAAGCTGGGTCTGGATAAAGCTGGGTCTGGATAAGGATGGGTCTAGATAAGACTGGGTCTGGATAAAGCTGGGTCTGGATAAGGCTGGGTCTGGATAAAGCTGGGTCTGGATAAGGATGGGTCTAGATAAGACTGGGTCTGGATAAAGCTGGGTCTGGATAAGGCTGGGTCTAGATAAGGCTGGGTCTGGGTAAGGCTAGGTCTGGATAAAGCTGGGTCTGGATAAGGCTGGGTCTGGATAAGGCTGGGTCTAGATAAGGCTGGGTCTGGGTAAGGCTGGGGTGGTCTGGGTCAAGTGAACTGTGGCTGTCTGTTGGAGATAGAAGAAGCCCCCGAAGGGAAGAAAAAACAAATGAATCTCCTGTAACATCTCTGTGGGACCCAGACAGCATACACACACTAGCTGTATTTCATACAGGCACACACACACACATACACACACTAGCTGCATTTCATACAGGCACACACACACACATACACACACTAGCTGTATTTCATACAGGCACACACACACACACATACACACACCAGCCATATTTTTGACACACACACACCCGCGCTCGCTTGGACAGCTCCACCAAAAAAAAGCGGTGAAAAGTACTGAAGTCTGTTCTTCATTGCACTGGGATTTATTTCACCATCTCTCTCCAGCAGCCCTTCGGCTGGGATGCTGTGATATCTAGTACCACAGAATAGACCAGTGGGAAAAACCCTGGACACCTGCTGCCAAGGGGAATGTGAGGAATATATCAGAGTTTACTTCCAAAATGGCGATACCCACCAATTTTGTACATTTGTTTTTCATCAGAAATTATTTCTCATGTGTAAAAATATTACTGTTCTCAATTTTGAGATTCATACATCTTTAGATGTGTATGGAAATACTTATTTTTTGGGACTGGCAAAACTATATACACTGACTGTACAAAACATTCTCTAACATGACAGACTGACCAGGTGAATCCAGGGGAAAGCTATGATCTCTTATTGATGTCACATTTAAATCCACTTCAATCAGTGACGATGAAGAGGAGGAGACGGGTTAAAGAAAGGATTTTAAGCATGGGCGACAATTGAGACATGGATTGTATATGTGTGGCATTCAGAGGGAGAATGGGCGAGACAAAAACATTTACATGCCTTTAAGCAGAGTATGGTAGTAGGTGCCAGCTGCACTGGTTTGTGTCAAGAACTGCAATGCTGCTGGGCTTTTCACCTCAACCATTGACTATGTGTATCAAGCATGGTCCACCAACCAAAGGAAATGGCAGTAACTTGACACAGGCTGTGGGAAGCATTGGAGTCAACATTGGCCAGCATCCTGTGAAACACATTTGACACCTTGTAGGAGTCCATTCCCGATTAATTAAGGCTGTTCTGAGGGCAAAGGGGGGAGGGGGGTGCAACTCAATATTAGGAAGGTGGGCAGGGTACTGGGCGGAGGCCGGCTAGTAACAGTGACTAAGGCTCAGAGCAGGGTACTGGGCGGAGGCCGGCTAGTAACAGTGACTAAGGCTCAGAGCAGGGTACTGGGCGGAGGCTGGCTAGTAACAGTGACTAAGGCTCAGAGCAGGGTACTGGGCGGAGGCCGGCTAGTAACAGTGACTAAGGCTCAGAGCAGGGTACTGGGCGGAGGCTGGCTAGTAACAGTGACTAAGGTTCAGGGAAGGGTACTGGGCGGAGGCCGGCTAGTAACAGTGACTAAGGCTCAGAGCAGGGTACTGGGCGGAGGCTGGCTAGTAACAGTGACTAAGGCTCAGAGCAGGGTACTGAGGCGGAGGCTGGCTAGTAACAGTGACTAAGGCTCAGAGCAGGGTACTGGGCGGAGGCTGGCTAGTAACAGTGACTAAGGTTCAGAGCAGGGTGCTGGGCGGAGGCTGGCTGTAACAGTGACTAAGGCTCAGAGCAGGGTACTGGGCGGAGGCTGGCTAGTAACAGTGACTAAGGCTCAGAGCAGGGTACTGGGCGGAGGCTGGCTAGTAACAGTGACTAAGGCTCAGAGCAGGGTACTGGCGGAGGCTGGCTAGTAACAGTGACTAAGGCTCAGAGCAGGGTACTGGGCGGAGGCTGGCTAGTAACAGTGACTAAGGTTCAGGGAAGGGTACTGGGCGGAGGCTGGCAAGTGGCGACTGTTTAACAGTCTGATGGCCTGGAGATAGAAGCTGTTTATCAGTATCTCGATCCCAGCTTTGATGCACCTGTACTGTCTCCGGCTTCAAGATGGCAGTGGGGTGAACAGGCCATGGCTTGACCTTCCTGTGCTGTAGATGTCTTGGTGGGCAGGCAGTGTGCCCTCTGTGATGCGTTGTGGTGACTGCACCCCCCCTGGAGAGCCCTGTGGTTACGGTCGCGGGTTACAGGTGTCATATTACTGTATTGAACACCTAATACCATACCCCGTTCAAAGGCAATGTCTTGCCCATTCACTCTCTGAATGGCACTCATACGCAATCCATGTCTCAATTGTCTCAAGACTTAAAAATCGTTCTTTAATCAGTCTCCTCCACTTCATCTACACTGATTGAGGTGGATTCAAATAATCTTAATGAAGTCAGACAACTAATTTAATCCACTTTGTAAGCATACAAATGACATAGTATTATCACAGTCGCATGTGATGTATCTTAAATAATATTTGGACTATATAACGAACACATGCATTGTGGAGAATATGCAGGTTACCAGTCTTTTTATGACAATTGACTCGTGCTAATGATTTGGTAATCTGTTTTACCTACGGGTGTGGTGTGCACGTCGATGCCGCTCTCTAGTATGGGGGCTGGCCAAGCTCCCAAAATAGCCCCCATTGCAACTATCGAACAGCTAATCCCAAACCGCCCACAAATATGTCACACAGTTGATAAATATATGGCAAATAGAAATCAAAACTAGATGGTGTTCAGAGATAAATGGGAGGGGTTGAGGAGCTGAAGGGTGGGACTAAAACCAACAAGATTACGAATGTAAAATATACCTGGTCCGTAGTTTTTATTTTGTATTTAACATTTATTTAACTAGGCAAGTCAGTTAAGAAGAAATTCAACACCACATGACAACAACATGGTAGCAATACAACATGCCAAAAACATGGTAGCAACACAACATGACAACAACTTGGCAGCATCACCACATGACAACAACATGGTAGCAACACAACATGACATCATCAAAGCATGAAAAAAACATGGTAGCAATACCACATGACAACCACATGGTAGCAACACCCACATGACAACAACACTGTAGCAACACCACAAGACAACAACATGGTAGCAACACCATATGACAGCAACATGGTAGAAAAACAACATGACAACAACATGGTAGCATCACAACATGACATCAAAATTGTAGCAACACAACATGACAACAACATGGTATTATTACCATATGACAAAACATGGTAGCAACGCAACATGACAACAATATGGAAGCAACACAACATGACAAAGACATGGTAGCAACACAACATGACAACAACATGGTAGAAACACCACATGACAACAACATGGTAGCAACACCACAAGACAACTACATGGTAGCAACACTACATGACAATAACATGGTAGAAACACCACGTGACAACAACATGGTAGCAACGCAACATGACAACAACATGGTATCAATACAAAATAACAACAACATGGTAGCAACACAACATGACAACAACATGATAGAAACACAACAACATGATAGCAACACAACATGACAACATGGTAGCAACACAACATGGCAGCAACACAACATGGTAGCAGCACAAGAAAACAACATGATAACAACACAAAACATGGTACAAACACTATTGGGCACAGACAACAGCACAAAGGCAAGAACATAGAGACAACAATACATCATGCGAAGCAGCCACAACAGAGTGTCCATGATGGAGTCTTTGAATGAAGAGATGGAGATAAAACTGTCCAGTTTGAGTGTTTTTGCAGCTCGTTCAGTCACTGGCTGCATCGAACTGAAAGAGAGGACCCAGGGATGTGTGCTTTGGGGACCTTGAACAGAATGGGATGGGGGGAGAATAGGTGTTGTATGTGGAGGATGAGGGCTGCAGGAGGTCTCAGTTAAGGGGGAGTGAGGCCTACGAGGTTTAATAAAGAAGCATCAACCAGTGTGTCTTGTGAAGGGTATACAGATGACCAGTTGACAGAGGAGTGTAGAGTGCAGTGATGTGTCCTATATGGGAGCATTGGTGGCAAATCTGATGACCAAATGATAAAGAACATCTAGTCGCTTGAGAGCACCCTTACCTGCCGATCTATAAATTCGTAATCTAGCATGTAATCTAATAATCTAGCATAATTAGGATGGTCATCTGAATCAGGGTTAGTTTGGCAGCTGGGGTGAAAGAGGAGCGATTACGTAGAGGAAAGCAAGTCTAGATTTAACCTTAACCTGCAGCTTTGATATGTCCTGAGAGAAGGACAGTCTAGTCTAGTGATAGAGGAAATTATGGTTGATATGACTAATTATGTATACATTCCAATCAGAACTGACTAGTCAAAATGCTATAATGTACTGTACATGTGAATTTTCTCTCTTGCTCCCATTCCCAATTGTATATAATGTAGTCAGGAGTTTAGTAACAATGAAGGTCTGTCCCTTAGTTCATTCAGTTGTACAATCTCCAGGTGGTGGGAACGGCCCATCTCCAGACTGTCTAGAATGTTGATTTATACTGACTGGCCTTGACTTCGTGCTGATAACGCGAAGGCTCCAGAGCTAGAGGGCCCTCTACTTGTGAAATAGATAGAACGTTTAGAAAACGCTGACGTCATTTTCAGTTTATAACCTGTGGAAATATGTGTATGCGGTTAGTACTCTCTTGTAATAAATGCTGTTACCTTTGGCTTTTAAGACTGGTCTCAATCTACTTCATGCATAATTAATGAACTTACAACTCATTAATGAATTAGAAATGAGTGCGAATTGGTTTTGGCTATAAAACATACAGGAATTTAGAATTCCTCTATCATCTAGTCATACTCCCAAGTTCTAAACCCTCAGAGATAGTAATCACACCATTGGAGAGAGGTTCATTCTTCTTACCATAACACGTGACCTTTGTTTTGGAGGTGTTCAGAACAAGGTTAAGGGCAGAGAAAGCTTTTTGGACACTAAGAAAGTTTTGTTTTAAGAGTGTTTAACACATAATCCGGGGAGGGGCCAGCTGAGTATAAGACTGTGTCATCTGCATATAAATGGATGAGAGAGCTTCCTGTAACGTCTGCTTCCAGCCCACACTCTCAAACACATAGATCCCCTAAACGCAGTTCCCTTTCCAGCCCATAGACACTCTCAAACACATAGATCCCTAAACGCAGTTCCCTTTCAAACACATAGATCCCCAAACGCAGTTCCCTTTCTCAAACACATAGATCCCCTAAACGCAGTTCCCTTTCCAGCCCACACTCTCAAACACATAGATAGATCCCTAAACGCAGTTCCCCTTTCCAGCCACACTCTCAACACATAGACATAGTTCCTTTTCCATCCCTCAAACACATAGCCCAGTTCCTTTCCAGTTCCTTCCACACTCTCCAAACACATAGATCCCCTAAACGCAGTTCCCTTTCCAGCCCACACTCTCAAACACATAGATCCCCTAAACGCAGCAGTTCCTTTCCAGCCCACACTCTCAAACACATAGATCCCTAAACGCAGTTCCTTTCCAGCCCACACTCTCAAACACATAGATCCCCTAAACGCAGTTCCCTTTCCAGCCCACACTCTCTCATAGACAAACGCATAGATCTCAAACCAGATAAACGCAGTTCCCTTTCAAACACAGCCAGTCTTTCCACCCACACTCTCAAACACATAGATCCCCTAAACGCAGTTCCCTTTCCAGCCCACACTCTCAAACACATAGATCCTCGCACTATTCCCTTTCCAGCCCACATCCAAACACATAGATAAACGCAGTTTCCCTTTCCAGCCACACTCTCAAACACATAGATCCTAAACGAGTTCCCTTTCCAGCCCACACTCTCAAACACATAGCAACGTCTTTCCAGCCCACATCAAACACATAGATCCTAAACGCAGTTCCCTTTCCAGCCCACACTCTCAAACACATAGATCCCCTAAACGCAGTTCCTCTTTCAAACATGTAGATCGCAGCCCACACTCTCAAACACATAGATCCCCTAAACGCAGTTCCCTTTCAAACACATAGATCCCCTAAACGCAGTTCCCTTTCCAGCTCAAACACATAGATCCCCTAAACGCAGTTCCTTTCCAGCCCACACTCTCAAACACATAGATCCCCTAAACGCAGTTCCCTTTCCAGCCACTCTCAAACACATAGATCCCCTAAACGCAGTTCCCTTTCCAGCCCACACTCAAACAAGTAGATCAGAACAGTTCACTTTCCAGATACTTGCAGACAGAGATCAGTGTCAAATCGGGAGGGCAGTTCCGTCCTCTGGCAGTCTAACATAGGTTCACCTTGGCCACTCAATACTGTACGATATTTTAGATCCCCTAGCTATTAAATTCATTCGCATTTGGTTGACACTGTGCTATTCTATCCGCCCAACTTGCCTCCAACTGGCTGATACTATGGCCGACATACTGTTCATGGCTAATGATCAGGCAGGCATGTGTGGTGTGAGTTGATGGGAGAGGTGTCAGGTCCCGGGCTTATGAAGAGGAGTAAAAAATTAATCCAAGATGATCAGGACCAATGGATGTCAGGCGGCTTATGAGAGCATGATGATGGGATAGCTGAGGTGCGATGTAATCAGAACTCCCAACTGGCTACATTGCCCGGCAACCAGACAGGGTGCGTTCCAGGACACCGGAAACACACTCCAGGATGAAACAAAGGCAAACACAGACTCAGGAAGCGGGATTCGTGACACCCGCACACCCGACTAGCATCACCACCCTGGATGGTTCCGACCTAGAATACGTGGACATCTATAAGTACCTAGGTGTCTGGCTAGACAGTAAACTCTCCTTCCAGACTCATATCAAACATCTCAATCCAAAATCAAATCTAGAATCGGCCTTCTATTTCGCAACAAAGCCTCCTTCATTCACGCCATCAAACTTACCCAGTAAAACTGACTATCCCTACCGATCCTCGATTTAGCGATATCATCTACAAAATGGCTTTCAATACTCTACTCATCAAACTGGTTGCAGTTTATCACAGTACCATCCGCTTTGTTACTAAAGCACCTTATACCACCCACCACTGTGACCTGTATGCTCTAGTCGGCTGGCCCTCGCTACATATTCAGCCGCCAGACCCACTGGCTCCAGGTCATCTACAAGTCCATGGTAGGTAAGCTCCGCCTTATCTCAGTTCACTGGTCACATGGCAATACTCACCCGTAGCACGCCCAGCAGGTGTATCTCACTGATCATCCCTAAAGCCAACACCAGCACAGCCGCCTTTCCTTCCAGTTCTCTGCTGCATGTGACTGGGCAATTGCAAAACCATTGAAGTTGGAGACTTTTATCTCCCTCACCGACTTTAAACATTTGCTATCTGAGCAGCTAACGTCGCTGCAGCTGTACATAGTCCATCTGTCAAATAGCCCACCGATTTACCTACCTCATCCCCATACTGTTTTTATTTACTTTCTGCTCTTTTGCACACCAGTATCTCTACCCTGCACATGACCATCTGATCATTTATCACTCCAGTGTTAATCAGCTAAATTATGGTATTCACCTACCTCCTCATGCCTTTTGCACACAATGTATATAGACTCCTTTTTCTTTTTTCTTTTCTTTCTACTGTGTTATTGACTTGTTTATTGTTTACTCCATGTGTAACTCTGTGTTGTCTGTTCACACTGCTATGCTTTATCTTGGCCAGGTCGCAGTTGTAAATGAGAACTTGTTCTCAACTAGCCTACCTGGTTAAATAAAGGTAAATAAAAAAAATTAAAATAAATAAAACATAGATCTCCTGAACAGTTCACTTTCCAGACCACACTCAACACATAGATCCCCGGAACGCAGTTCACTTTCCAGCCCACACTCTCAAACATAGATCCTGAACGAGTTCACTTTCCAGACCACACTCAACACATAGATCCCCTGAACGCAGTTCACTTTCCAACCCACACTCTCAAACACATAGATCCTGAACGCAGTTAGATGAAATCAGATGAAATCTCGCACATAGATCCCGAGCTCTTCTACAACCTGCCCACTTGACTCTATCACCTAGATCCCCAGACCAGTTCACTTTTTTTCCTTACCTCACCTCGCTCCATCAACTCATCCCTGACAGTTGGCTACAGCCCTTCCGTCTTCAAGACATAGATCCCCTGAAAACCGAGTTCGATCTTTCCGATGTCAACAACTCTCAGAACAGTATCCCTTCTTTCTTTTCTCTCCAAAACTCTTCAACGTGCCAACCCACACTCTCAACACATAGATCCCCTGAATGACCTTTCTGATCCAAATCACACTCTCAAGACTACATTAGATCAACTGAGACTGCAGTTCTCTGTATCACGGAGCCACACTCTCCAGCACCTCTCTCCCCTGAACGCAGTTCACTTTCCAGCCCACACTCTCAACCATCAGGTCCCCCACCTCTCCGAGTTCGCACCGGGAACCACGTTTGACTCTCACCTGACAGGTCCCCTAGAAGCCAGGTTGGCGAGAATCTGTCTCCGCCACACTCTCAACACATAGATCCAGGGCTCTTTCTAGGCCCTCTTTCTTGCTAGCAAGTCACTTGGCTCAAATCATAATCCCTGACCCAGTATCATTGCTATGCAGACGACACACTCTCAAACACATAGATCCCCGATGACCAGGTTCTTTCCAGCCCACATGTCTGGCAGACATATCAGTGATGGGGATGATTTGGTTCACCACTCCAGCTGAACACTCTCAAGACACGCTAGATCCCCGGGGAAGGACTGCCCAGCTCCATGATCTCGCCCATCACTCTGACAACACATAGATCCCTCCCAGAGACTCTCCAAATTCCTCAACTGAATTCGGAGCACCTGTTCTCAACCTGTATGTCATTATCTGCACCTGTAGGTTCAGTTCTTTGCACAACATCTCTGTGAGGTATTGTTTGCCTCACACAGGATTCGGCAGGTCCTAATCCAGGCACTTGTCATCCTCTCGTGTATGATAGTTTTGCACCCTGCCTGTACCTTAGCCTATCACGTTAAACCTTTTATCAACTCATCCAGAATGCCTGATCTCCCCGGACGAAGTTACAACCTTTTCCTGCCTGTACTGTTGCCTTTGGACCCCCTGGCTTCCAGTTGACCTTCTGCCTGCCCCTGGACCTGGTGCCCTACGGAGCTGTGAGGGGGAACAATAAACACCTGCTCTGATCAGGCCCTACACCCAAACAAGGGCTCTCTGTCTCCCCTCTGGCCTGCTCACTTCCTACCACTGAGGAAGTATACAGTTCCCGCTCAGCCCAGTCAAAACTGTTCGCTCTGGCCTCAATGAGTGGGAACAAACCCCTCACGACGCTCAGGACAGCGGAGTCAATCACCACCTTCCAGAGACACCCAGAAACCCCACCTCCTTTAAGGAATACCAGATATAAAGTAATCCTTCTCACCCCTTGTAAATGATTGATGCATGCATAGAAGGCTGTTCCCACTGATGTCATAAGGTGAATTCACTCCAACGTGTGTGTGTGTGTGTGTGTGTGTGTGTGTGTGTGTGTGTGTGTGTGTGTGTGTGTGTGTGTGCCTGTGTGTGCATGCACCAAATCAGACCCTTATTACAAAATGACACTCAATAGACAACACAAACTACAGGTATAAACACAAAACAGGGATAAAAAGAAAACACATCAACAGAGGGACAAAAGCAAACGGCAGCTAAATGTTTTTTAAACACTGTATTGACCTGACCTTGGAATGACCTCTGCTTCATATTGATGCAGAGAGAAAATGTGTGTGTGTGTGTTTGCTAGTGAAGTGGTGCAGGGAAAAACCTGGCTCTGTCCTTCAGTAGAGGAGAGCTGAGCTGGTCCATATCTCTCCTCCAGCCCTGCCTGCCTACCTGAATATTGGCTCTGATGATCAGATACATATGTTAGCTTTCTGAACAGGCCAGGATAAATCACACAGCAGAAAGGACCTCTCATTGCTCACAGCAAGCCATACACTATTACTCACTTTCCAGCCCACACTCTCAACACATAGATCCCCTGAACGTAGTTCACTTTCCAGCCCACACTCTCAACACATAGATCTCCTGAACGCAGTTCACTTTCCAGACCACACTCTCAACACATAGATCCCCTGAACGCAGTTCACTTTCCAGCCTACATTCTCAACACATAGATCCCCTGAACGCAGTTCACTTTCCAGACCACACTCCTAACACATAGATCCCCTGAACGCAGTTCACTGCAGCCCACTTCAACACATAGATCCTCTGAACAAAGAGTTCACTTTTCCAGACCACACTCTCAAATACAGGATCTCCCCTGGAACTTAGCTCCTTTCCAGACCACACTCTCAACACATAGATCCCCTGAACGCAGTTCACTTTCCAGAGCTACAAACCAGATAAACAGACCAGCCAGCAAACACATAGATCCTGAAAAGATGAATCTCCAGATGGATTCCAATGAAACTGGAAGATGGATGATCTGTTCACACACCTGTATGTCATTATCATGCACTATTTAGTTGCCTTTGTCTCTGTGGATCATGACTAATTGATCTGTCCTCTATTTGATCAGGATGATCAGTGGCTGATTGACGGACTGTTAGAGTCTGTTCAGAGTGTGTGTGTGTGTGTCTTTGTTTGTATGTGTGTGTGTGTACAGGCACCTATCAGTCCCCTCCATCAGTCCGCTCCGCTCCCATGGAGAGGAAGAGAAAATGGCGTGATAGTGAGAGGAGGTTTGATAAACGACAGCC
>NC_088213.1:20448752-20464762 GCF_036934945.1 Oncorhynchus masou masou | reverse complement strand
GGAACAGGGCTGTTTGGAATGGGGCTGTTTGGAACTGCGCTGTTTGCAACGGGGCTGTTTGGAACTGGGATGTTTGGAAGGGGGCTGTTTGGAATGGGGCTGTTTGGAACTGAGCTGTTTGCAACGGGGCTGTTTGGAACTGGGCTGTTTGGAACGGGGCTGTTAGGAACTGAGCTGTTTGAAACGAGGCTGTTTGGAACTGGGCTGTTTGGAACAGGGCTGTTTGGAATGGGGCTGTTTGGAACTGAGCTGTTTGCAACGGGGCTGTTTGGAACTGAGCTGTTTGCAACGGGGCTGTTTGGAAGGGGGCTGTTTGGAATGGGGCTGTTTGTAACTGAGCTGTTTGGAACGGGGCTGTTTGGAACTGGGCTGTTTGCAACGGGGCTGTTTGGAATGGTGGCTGTTTGGAATTGAGCTGTTTGCAACGGGGCTGTTTGGAACTGGGCTCTTTGGAACGGGGCTGTTTGGAACTGAGCTGTTTGAAACGAGGCTGTTTGGAACTGGGCTGTTTGGAACAGGGCTGTTTGGAACGGGGCTGTTTGGAACTGAGCTGTTTGAAACGGGGCTGTTTGGAACTGGGCTGTTTGGAACGGGGCTGGTTGGAATGGGGCTGTTTGGAACTGAGCTGTTTGCAACGGGGCTGTTTGGAACTGGGCTGTTTGGAACGGGGCTGTTTGGAACTGAGCTGTTTGCAACGGGGCTGTTTGGAACGGGGCTGTTTGGAAGGGGGCTGTTTGGAACTGGCCTGTTTGGGGCTGTTTGGAACTGCTGTGTTTGGAACTGAGCTGTTTGGAACGGGTCTGTTTGGGACTGGGTTGTTTGGAGCTGATCTGTTTGGAACTGAGCTGATTGGAACTGAGCTGTTTGGAACTGAGCTGTTTGGAACTGATCTGTTTGGAACTGATCTGTTTGGAACTGAGCTGTTTGGAACTGATCTGTTTGGAACTGGGCTGTTTGGAACTGGGCTGTTTGAAACTGAGCTGTTTGGAACTGAGCTGTTTGGAATGGGGCTGTTTGGAACTGGCCTGTTTGGAACTGGGCTGTTTGAAGCTGTTTGGAACTGAGCTGTTTGGAACTGATCTGTTTGGAACGGGGCTGTTTGGAACGGGGCTGTTTGGAACTGAGCTGTTTGGAACTGAGCTGTTTGGAACTGATCTGTTTGGAACTGGGCTGTTTGGAACTGGGCTGTTTGGAACTGGGTTGTTTGGAACTGAGCTGTTTGGAACTGGGCTGTTTGGAACTGGCCTGTTTGGAACTGGGCTGTTCGAAGCTGTTTGGAACTGAGCTGTTTGGAACTGATCTGTTTGGAACTGAGCTGTTTGCAACGGGGCTGTTTGGAACTGAGCTGTTTGGAACTGATCTGTTTGGAACGGGGCTGTTTGGAACGGGGCTGTTTGGAACTGAGCTGTTTGGAACTGAGCTGTTTGGAACTGATCTGTTTGGAACTGGGCTGTTTGGAACTGGGCTGTTTGGAACTGGGCTGTTTGGAACTGAGCTGTTTGGAACGGGGCTGTTTGGAACTGGCCTGTTTGGAACTGGGCTGTTCGAAGCTGTTTGGAACTGAGCTGTTTGGAACTGATCTGTTTGGAACTGAGCTGTTTGCAACGGGGCTGTTTGGAACGGGGCTGTTTGGAACGGGGCTGTTTGGAAGGGGGCTGTTTGGAACTGGCCTGTTTGTAACTGGGCTGTTTGGGGCTGTTTGGAACTGCTGTGTTTGGAACTGAGCTGTTTGGAACGGGTCTGTTTGGGACTGGGTTGTTTGGAGCTGATCTGTTTGGAACTGAGCTGATTGGAACTGAGCTGTTTGGAACTGAGCTGTTTGGAACTGATCTGTTTGGAACTGATCTGTTTGGAACTGAGCTGTTTGGAACTGATCTGTTTGGAACTGGGCTGTTTGGAACTGGGCTGTTTGAAACTGAGCTGTTTGGAACTGAGCTGTTTGGAATGGGGCTGTTTGGAACTGGCCTGTTTGGAACTGGGCTGTTCGAAGCTGTTTGGAACTGAGCTGTTTGGAACTGATCTGTTTGGAACTGAGCTGTTTGCAACGGGGCTGTTTGGAACGGGGCTGTTTGGAACGGGGCTGTTTGGAAGGGGGCTGTTTGGAACTGGCCTGTTTGTAACTGGGCTGTTTGGGGCTGTTTGGAACTGCTGTGTTTGGAACTGAGCTGTTTGGAACGGGTCTGTTTGGGACTGGGTTGTTTGGAGCTGATCTGTTTGGAACTGAGCTGTTTGGAACTGAGCTGTTTGGAACTGATCTGTTTGGAACTGATCTGTTTGGAACTGAGCTGTTTGGAACTGATCTGTTTGGAACTGGGCTGTTTGGAACTGGGCTGTTTGAAACTGAGCTGTTTGGAACTGAGCTGTTTGGAATGGGGCTGTTTGGAACTGGCCTGTTTGGAACTGGGCTGTTTGAAGCTGTTTGGAACTGAGCTGTTTGGAACTGATCTGTTTGGAACGGGGCTGTTTGGAACGGGGCTGTTTGGAACTGAGCTGTTTGGAACTGAGCTGTTTGGAACTGATCTGTTTGGAACTGGGCTGTTTGGAACTGGGCTGTTTGGAACTGGGCTGTTTGGAACTGAGCTGTTTGGAACTGGGCTGTTTGGAACGGGGCTGTTTGGAACTGGGCTTTTTGGAATGGGGCTGTTTGGAACTGAGCTGGTTGGAAGGGGGCTGTTTGGAACTGGCCTGTTTGGAACTGGGCTGTTTGGGGCTGTTTGGAACTGCTGTGTTTGGAACTGAGCTGTTTGGAACTGAGCTGTTTGGAACGGGGCTGTTTGGAACTGGCCTGTTTGGAACTGGGCTGTTCGAAGCTGTTTGGAACTGAGCTGTTTGGAACTGATCTGTTTGGAACTGAGCTGTTTGCAACGGGGCTGTTTGGAACGGGGCTGTTTGGAACGGGGCTGTTTGGAAGGGGGCTGTTTGGAACTGGCCTGTTTGTAACTGGGCTGTTTGGGGCTGTTTGGAACTGCTGTGTTTGGAACTGAGCTGTTTGGAACGGGTCTGTTTGGGACTGGGTTGTTTGGAGCTGATCTGTTTGGAACTGAGCTGATTGGAACTGAGCTGTTTGGAACTGAGCTGTTTGGAACTGATCTGTTTGGAACTGAGCTGTTTGGAACTGATCTGTTTGGAACTGGGCTGTTTGGAACTGGGCTGTTTGGAACTGAGCTGTTTGGAACTGAGCTGTTTGGAATGGGGCTGTTTGGAACTGGCCTGTTTGGAACTGGGCTGTTTGAAGCTGTTTGGAACTGAGCTGTTTGGAACTGATCTGTTTGGAACGGGGCTGTTTGGAACGGGGTTGTTTGGAACTGAGCTGTTTGGAACTGAGCTGTTTGGAACTGAGCTGTTTGGAACTCATCTGTTTGGAACTGAGCTGTTTGGAACTGAGCTGTTTGGAACTGAGCTGTTTGGAACGGGGCTGTTTGGAACTGGGCTGTTTGGAACTGGGCTGTTTGGAACTGGGCTGTTTGGATCGGGGCTTTTTGGATCTGGCCTGTTTGGAACTGGGCTGTTTGGGGCTGTTTGGAACTGCGCTGTTTGGAACTGAGCTGTTTGGAACTGATCTGTTTGGAACGGGGCTGTTTGGAACTGGGCTGTTTGGAGCGGGGCTGTTTGGAATTGGGCTGTTTGGAACTGGGCTGTTTGGAACTGGGCTGTTTGGAACGGGGCTGTTTGGAACTGGGCTGTTTGGAACTGGGCTGTTTGGAACTGGGCTGTTTGGAACTGGGCTGTTTGGAACGGGGCTGTTTGGAACTGGGCTGTTTGGAACTGGGCTGTTTGGAACTGGGCTATTTGGAACGGGGCTGTTTGGAACAGGGCTGTTTGGAACAGGGCTGTTTGCCTCCTGCATCAGGGAGCGTAATGTATTCAACGTCTACAGCTTAATTTCCCTCAAACCATTGATTTCTAGGCTGGCCAAGAGGCCGTGGAAAAGCCTATTGATTCACAATGTTGTGGCGCTTTCCACTCTTCTCTCCCATGAGACACTGCAACTCTAGAAGGGGTAGGAGAGAAGAGGAGGGGGGGGAGGTGTTAGGGTGTGTGGGAGAGAGGGAAGGAAGGAGAATAGAGGAGTCGGGGAGAAAGTGTGGGATGTGGGAGAGAGGGAAGGAAGGAGAATAGAGGAGTAGGGGAGAAAGTGTGGGGTATGGGAGAGAGGGAAGGAGATTAAATGAGAGGAGAAGAAAGGCGAGCAAAGAGGGTTTGTGTGTGAGATGTGTGAGGGGAGTGGAGTGGGAGGTTATATAGGGTGAGGTGTATGGGGGAGAAGAGAGATATAAGATATGGTTGTTGGAGAGTGGAGATAAGTTTAGTGCTTGTACAAGGACAGATACTGTGTCCAAAATTGCACCATATTCCCTATGTAGTGCATTAGATCCCTACTAGCCCTGGTCAAAGGTAGAGCACTATAAATAGGTGTGCCATTTAGGACGCAGATTGTCTGTTCTCATTGACAAAATATCTGTAGACAAGCAAACATTATGAAATCATCAAACATTATGAAGTGAGACAGCAGGTTAAACCTACTGGTATCTTCCAGTAATAGTAATGCCCTCCTCTCTCCTCCTCTATAACCCTCTTGAGCCCCAAGGCAGGCAGCAAGTTAAACCTACTGGTATCTTCCAGTAATAGTAATGCCCTCCCCCCTCCTCCTCTATAACCCTCCTGAGCCCCAAGGCAGGCAGCAAGTTAAACCTACTGGTATCTTCCAGTAATAGTAATGCCCTCCCCCCTCCTCCTCTATAACCCTCCTGAGCCCCAAGGCAGGCAGCAAGTTAAACCTACTGGTATCTTCCAGTAATAGTAATGCCCTCCTCTCTCCTCCTCTATAACCCTCCTGAGCCCCAAGGCAGGCAGCAAGTTAAACCTACTGGTATCTTCCAGTAATAGTAATGCCCTCCTCTCTCCTCCTCTATAACCCTCCTGAGCCCCAAGGCAGGCAGCAAGTTAAACCTACTGGTATCTTCCAGTAATAGTAATGCCCTCCTCTCTCCTCCTCTATAACCCTCCTGAGCCCCAAGGCAGGCAGCAAGTTAAACCTACTGGTATCTTCCAGTAATAGTAATGCCCTCCTCTCTCCTCCTCTATAACCCTCCTGAGCCCCAAGGCAGGCAGCAGGTTAAACCTACTGGTATCTTCCAGTAATAGTAATGCCCTCCTCTCTCCTCCTCTATAACCCTCCTGAGCCCCAAGGCAGGCAGCAAGTTAAACCTACTGGTATCTTCCAGTAATAGTAATGCCCTCCTCTCTCCTCCTCTATAACCCTCCTGAGCCCCAAGGCAGGCAGCAAGTTAAACCTACTGGTATCTTCCAGTAATAGTAATGCCCTCCTCTCTCCTCCTCTATAACCCTCCTGAGCCCCAAGGCAGGCAGCAAGTTAAACCTACTGGTATCTTCCAGTAATAGTAATGCCCTCCTCTCTCCTCCTCTATAACCCTCCTGAGCCCCAAGGCAGGCAGCAGGTTAAACCTACTGGTATCTTCCAGTAATAGTAATGCCCTCCTCTCTCCTCCTCTATAACCCTCCTGAGCCCCAAGGCAGGCAGCAAGTTAAACCTACTGGTATCTTCCAGTAATAGTAATGCCCTCCTCTCTCCTCCTCTATAACCCTCCTGAGCCCCAAGGCAGGCAGCAAGTTAAACCTCCTGGTATCTTCCAGTAATAGTAATGCCCTCCTCTCTCCTCCTCTATAACCCTCCTGAGCCCCAAGGCAGGCAGCAAGTTAAACCTACTGGTATCTTCCAGTAATAGTAATGCCCTCCTCTCTCCTCCTCTATAACCCTCCTGAGCCCCAAGGCAGGCAGCAAGTTAAACCTCCTGGTATCTTCCAGTAATAGTAATGCCCTCCCCCCTCCTCCTCTATAACCCTCCTGAGCCCCAAGGCAGGCAGCAAGTTAAACCTACTGGTATCTTCCAGTAATAGTAATGCCCTCCTCTCTCCTCCTCTATAACCCTCCTGAGCCCCAAGGCAGGCAGCAGCAGTTAAACCTACTGGTATCTTCCAGTAATAGTAATGCCCTCCTCTCTCCTCCTCTATAACCCTCCTGAGCCCCAAGGCAGGCAGCAAGTTAAACCTATTGGTATCTTCCAGTAATAGTAATTCCCTCCTCTCTCCTCCTCTATAACCCTCCTGAGCCCCAAGGCAGGCAGCAAGTTAAACCTACTGGTATCTTCCAGTAATAGTAATGCCCTCCTCTCTCCTCCTCTATAACCCTCCTGAGCCCCAAGGCAGGCAGCAGGTTAAACCTACTGGTATCTTCCAGTAATAGTAATGCCCTCCTCCCTCCTCCTCTATAACCCTCCTGAGCCCCAAGGCAGACAGCAGGTTAAACCTACTGGTATTTTCCAGTAATAGTAATGCCCTCCTCTCTCCTCCTCTATAACCCTCCTGAGCCCCAAGGCAGGCAGCAAGTTAAACCTGCTGGTATCTTCCAGTAATAGTAATGCCCTCCTCTCTCCTCCTCTATAAACATGACATGATGACATGATGACTCCTTGCTGTCCCCAGTCCACCCCAGTCCACCTGGCCATGCTGCTGCTCCAGTTTCAACTGACCTGAGCCCTAGGACCATGCCCCAGGACTACTTGACATGATGACTCCTTGCTGTCCCCAGTCCACTGGCCGTCCTGCTGCTCCAGTTTCAACTGTTCTGCCTTCCAGTAATAGTTATTATCTCGATAACCATGCTGGTCATTTAAACCTATGAACATTTGAATGCATCTTGGCCATGTTCTGTTATAATCTCTGACCCCAAGCCAGAAGCAGGTTAAACCTACTGGCCACCCAGTAATAGTAATGGTTCCTCTCTATAACCCTCTTCCTAGGTTTTGGCTTTTCTAGGGAGTTTTTCCTAGCCACCCTCCTGACACCTGCATTGCAGCTGTTTGGGGTTTTAGGCTGGGTTTCTGTACAGCACTTTGAGATATCAGCTGATGCCCCAAGGGCATTAAACCTAAATTTCCAGATTTGATTTGATTTATAACCCTCCTGAGCCCCAAGGCAGGCAGCAGGTTAAACCTACTGGTATCTTCCAGTAATAGTAATGCCCTCCTCTCTCCTCCTCTATAACCCTCCTGAACACCCTAAGGCAGACAGCAGGTTAAACCTACTGGTATCTTCCAGTAATAGTAATGCCCTCCTCTCTCCTCCTCTATAACCCTCCTGAGCCCCTAAGGCAGACAGCAGGTTAAACCTCCTGGTATCTTCCAGTAATAGTAATGCCCTCCTCTCTCCTCCTCTATAACCCTCCTGAGCCCCAAGGCAGGCAGCAGGTTAAACCTACTGGTATCTTCCAGTAATAGTAATGCCCTCCTCTCTCCTCCTCTATAACCCTCCTGAGCCCCAAGGCAGGCAGCAGGTTAAACGTACTGGTATCTTCCAGTAATAGTAATGCCCTCCTCTCTCCTCCTCTATAACCCTCCTGAGCCCCAAGGCAGGCAGCAGGTTAAACCTACTGGTATCTTCCAGTAATAGTAATGCCCTCCTCTCTCCTCCTCTATAACCCTCCTGAGCCCCAAGGCAGGCAGCAGGTTAAACCTACTGGTATCTTCCAGTAATAGTAATGCCCTCCTCTCTCCTCCTCTATAACCCTCCTGAACACCCTAAGGCAGACAGCAGGTTAAACCTCCTGGTATCTTCCAGTAATAGTAATGCCCTCCTCTCTCCTCCTCTATAACCCTCCTGAGCCCCAAGGCAGGCAGCAGGTTAAACCTACTGGTATCTTCCAGTAATAGTAATGCCCTCCTCCCTCCTCCTCTATAACCCTCCTGAGCCCCAAGGCAGACAGCAGGTTAAACGTACTGGTATCTTCCAGTAATAGTAATGCCCTCCTCTCTCCTCCTCTATAACCCTCCTGAGCCCCAAGGCAGGCAGCAGGTTAAACGTACTGGTATCTTCCAGTAATAGTAATGCCCTCCTCTCTCCTCCTCTATAACCCTCCTGAACACCCTAAGGCAGACAGCAGGTTAAACCTACTGGTATCTTCCAGTAATAGTAATGCCCTCCTCTCTCCTCCTCTATAACCCTCCTGAGCCCCAAGGCAGGCAGCAGGTTAAACCTACTGGTATCTTCCAGTAATAGTAATGCCCTCCTCTCTCCTCCTCTATAACCCTCCTGAGCCCCAAGGCAGGCAGCAGGTTAAACGTACTGGTATCTTCCAGTAATAGTAATGCCCTCCTCTCTCCTCCTCTATAACCCTCCTGAGCCCCAAGGCAGGCAGCAGGTTAAACCTCCTGGTATCTTCCAGTAATAGTAATGCCCTCCCCCCTCCTCCTCTATAACCCTCCTGAGCCCCAAGGCAGGCAGCAGGTTAAACCTACTGGTATCTTCCAGTAATAGTAATGCCCTCCCCCCTCCTCCTCTATAACCCTCCTGAGCCCCAAGGCAGGCAGCAGGTTAAACCTACTGGTATCTTCCAGTAATAGTAATGCCCTCCTCTCTCCTCCTCTATAACCCTCCTGAGCCCCAAGGCAGACAGCAGGTTAAACCTACTGGTATCTTCCAGTAATAGTAATGCCCTCCTCTCTCCTCCTCTATAACCCTCCTGAGCCCCAAGGCAGACAGCAGGTTAAACCTACTGGTATCTTCCAGTAATAGTAATGCCCTCCTCTCTCCTCCTCTATAACCCTCCTGAGCCCCAAGGCAGACAGCAGGTTAAACCTCCTGGTATCTTCCAGTAATAGTAATGCCCTCCTCTCTCCTCCTCTATAACCCTCCTGAGCCCCAAGGCAGACAGCAGGTTAAACCTACTGGTATCTTCCAGTAATAGTAATGCCCTCCTCTCTCCTCCTCTATAACCCTCCTGAGCCCCAAGGCAGGCAGCAGGTTAAACCTACTGGTATCTTCCAGTAATAGTAATGCCCTCCTCTCTCCTCCTCTATAACCCTCCTGAGCCCCAAGGCAGACAGCAGGTTAAACCTCCTGGTATCTTCCAGTAATAGTAATGCCCTCCTCTCTCCTCCTCTATAACCCTCCTGAGCCCCAAGGCAGGCAGCAGGTTAAACCTCCTGGTATCTTCCAGTAATAGTAATGCCCTCCTCTCTCCTCTCAGTAATAACAGTTATATGATTCAATCTTTATCTGACAAGGCTCAGTGATAATCTGTGTTCACCACAGGGGGCTAGTTAGGGACAAGTAGCGGACGGACACATGCCTATTGTACAATCATCACATAAATACGCTGGGAGAGTGTTAAACCTACTGCTAGAGTAGGAGAGCTGAAATTATGAGATCAGCAATCATCCCCTCCAATCCTCCTCCTCCTCTATAACCCTCCTGACCCCCCCATCCGTCCATCCAACCCTCCTCCTCCTCTATAACCCTCCTGACCCTCCACCCATCCTCCTCCTCTTCTATAACACTCCTGACGCCCCCAACAGTCCAACCCTCCTCCTCCTCCTCCTCTATAACCCTCATGACCCTCCTTCCCTCCTCATCCTCTATAACCTTAATGACATCCCAACCCTTCTCCTCCTCTATAACCCTCCTGACCCTCCTTCCCTCCTTCTCCTCTATAACCTTAATGACATCCAAAACCCTCCTCCTCCTCTATAACGTCCAGACCCCTCAACCCTCCACCCCTCCTCCTCTTTAACCCACTTGACCCAACCAACCCTCCACACCTCCTCTTCCTCTATAACCCTCCTGAACCTCCACCCCTCCTCCTCAATAAACCTGCAGACCCTCCACAACTCCTCCTCCTCTATAACCCTCCTGACCCTCCACCCCTCCTCCTCTATAACCCTCCTGACCCCCTCTAACCCTCCTCCTCCTCTATAACCCTCCCAGTGACCCCCAACCCTCCTCCTCTATAACCCTCCTGACCCCAACACCCCAAACCTCATCCTTTATAACCCAACTGACCCCTCCACCCTCCAACCCTTTTCCTCCCCTATATCCCTTCCTGAAACCCCAACCCTCCTCCTCTATAACCCTCCTGATCCCCCCAACCCACTACCCCTCCTCATCCTCTATAACCATTGTGACCCCACAACCTTCCACCCCTCCTCCTACTCTATAACCCTCCTGACTCTCCACCCCCTCCTCCTCTATAACCTTAATGATATCCCAACCCTCCTCCTCTTCTTTCACCCACCTAATCCCCCAACCCTCCCCCTCCTCCTCCATAACCCTCCTGACCCACCACCACTCCTCCTCCTCCTATAACCCTCCTGACCCCCCAACCAAATGACACCCTATTCCCTATATCTTTCACGACATGGAAAATAGTATGCTATACTCCACTCTCAACCCACTCTCCCTTCATTCCTTTACTCTGACTCACACAACACTCAATGCTCAGAGCAATTTCTTCTCTCCTCCCCTCAGTTTCTTCATCCCATCCTCTACTTCTCTCCCACCCCATTGTCTCCCCCTCTCTACCTCCCCATCTCTACCTCCCCTCTGTCCCTTCCATTCTCTGCCTCCGCCCCACTGCCTTCCCCCATCCCGATGATTACAAAATGACCATATAGACTCTTTTCTACTGTCTTTTATTGACCACTGTGTGAGTGGTTGTGTGTGTGAGTGGTTGTGTGTGTGCGTGCTTGTGTGTGAGTGATTGTGTGAGTGCCACATCCCCTGTGAGAGCCTGGCCAGAGTCTGAACAGAATGAGTCAAAATAACTACTTCAATCACTTCTCTTCTTGGTAAGACTATCTGGCATCCCATAGGAACCTCAACACCCTCCAAAACTCAAACACAATTATACAACAGATGAGTCACTCTCGCTCGCTGAAATGACTTCCGAAAAAAACATGTTAATTAGTCATTTTTTCTTTTGAAAGCCAGAATGATCAAAGTTAATAATTATTAGAGTGTTATTGGTGTGTTCTCTCTAATGGGACAACACAGGGCTACAGGATTCCTCTGTGTGTCAATTATGGAATCTCTCCTCAGGCTCCCTCCCCTCTGTAGATGTTCTACTGAATGTCCAGCTCATAACTGACACTCCTCACAATCTTTAACTGCCTGCCTCTATCATTGCTACTTCATTGTGTGTGAATGTGTGAATGTGTGTGTGCGTGCGTGTGCGTGCGTGTGTGCGTGCGTGTGCGTGCGTATGCGTGTGTGCGTGAGAGTGTGTGTGTGTATGTGTGTGTGTGTACATGTGTGTATATGTGTTAGTGTGTGCGTGTGTGTGCGCGCGTGTGTGTGTGTGTGTGTGTGTGTGTGTGTGTGTGTGTGTGTGTGTGTGTGTGTGTGTGTGTGTGTGTGTGTGTGTGTGTGTGTGTGTGTGTGTGTGTGTGTGTGTGTGAGATGAGATATACCTGTGAGATATACCTGCTTGATCGCGTGCTACGGGTGGGTGCTGCTATGGTGACCAGTGAGCTGAGATAAGGTGGGGCTTTACCTAGCAAAGACTTATACAAGACCTGGAGCCAGTGGGTTTGGTGACAAATATGAAGCGAGGGCCAGCCAACGAGAGCATACAGGTCACAGTGATGGGTAGTATGTGGGGTTTTGGTGACAAAACTGATGGCACTGTGATAGACTGCATCCAATTTGCTGAGTAGAGTGTTGGAGGCTATTTTGTAAATGACATCGCCATAATCAAGGATTGGTAGGATGGTCAGTTTTACAAGGGTATGTTTGGCAGCCTGAGTGAAGAATGCTTTGTTGCAAAATAGGAAGCCGATTCTAGATTTAATTTTGGATTGGAGATGCTTAATGTGAGTCTGGAAGGAGAGTTTACAGTCTAACCAGACACCTAGGTATTTGTAGTTGTCCACATAAGTGAGAATAAGTCAGAACCGTCCGGAGTAGTGATGCTGGACGGACGGCAAGTGTGGGTAGCAATCGGTTGAAGAGTATGCATTTAGTTTTATTTGCATTTAAGAGCAGTTGGAGGCCACGGAAGGAGAGTTGTATGGCATTGAAGCTTGTCTGGAGGTTAGTTAACACAGTGTTCAAAGATGGGCCAGAAGTATACAGAATGGTGTCGCCTGCATAGAGGTGGATCATAGAATCACCAGTAGCAAGAGCGACAACATTGTGTATACAGAGAAAAGAGTCGGCCCGAGGTTTGAACCCTGTGGCACCCCCATAGAGACAGAGGTCCGGACAACAGGCCCTCCAATTTGACACACTGAACTCTGTCTGAGAAGTAGTTGGTGAACCAGGTGAGGCAGTCATTTGAGAAACCAAGGTTGTTGAGTCTGCCGATAAGAATGTGGTGATTGACAGTCAAACGCCTGAGCCAGGTCGATGAAAACAGCTGCACAGCATTGTCTCTTATCGATGACGGTTATGATATCATTTAGGACCTTGAGTGTGGCTGAGGTGCACCCATGACCAGCTCGGAAACCAGATTGCATAGCAGAGAAGGTACGGTGGGATTCGAAATGGTCGGTGATCTGTTTGTTAACTTGGTTTTCGAAGACCTTAAAAAGGCAGGGTAGGATATATATAGGTCTGTAGAAGTTTGGGTCTAGAGTGTCTCCCCCTTTGAAGAGGGGGAAGACTGCAGCGGTTTTGCAATCTTTGGGGATCTCAGATGATACAAGAGAGAGGTTTAATAGGGGTTGCAACAATTTCGGAAGATCATTTTAGAAAGAGAGGGTCCAGATGGTCTAGCCCGGCTTATTTGTAGGGGTCCAGATTTTGCAGCTCTTTCAGAACATCAGCTGTCTGCATTTGGGTGAAGGTAGAAATGGGGAGGCTTGGGAAAGATGCTGTGGGGGTGCAGGGCTGTGGAAAAATGTTTCTTGAAATTCTTAATTATTGTGGATTTGTCGGTGGTGACAGTGTTTCCTAGTCTCAGTACAGTGGGCAGCTGGGAGGAGGTGCTCTTATTCTCCATGGACTTTACAGTGTCCCAGAACTTTTGGGAGTTTGTGCTACAGGATGCAAGTTTGAAAAAGCTAGCCTTTGCTTTCCTAACTGCCTGTGTATATTGGTTCCTTACTTCGCTTAAAGTTGCACATCGCAGGGGCTATTCGATGCTAATGCAGTATGGTCTGGTCAAGGGCAGTCAGGTCTGGAGTGAACCAAGGGCTATATCTGTTCCTGGTTCTACATTTTTTGAATGGGGCATGCTTATTTAAGATTGTGAGGAAATTACTTTTAATGAATAACCAGGCATCCTCTGCTGACGGAATGAGGTCAATTTCCTTCCAGGATACCCGGGCCAGGTCGATTAGGCGGCAGGGTAGCCTAGTGGTTAGAGCGTTGGACTAGTAACTGGAAGGTTGCAAGTTCAAATCCCCAAGCTAACAAGGTGCAATCTGTCGCTCTGCCCCTGAACAGGCAGTTAACCCACTGTTCCTAGGCCGTCATTGAAAATAAGAATTTGTTCTTAACTGACTTGTCTAGTTAAATAAAGGTAAAATAAAAAAAATACAAATAAATTAGAAAGGCCTGTTCGCTGAAGTGTTTTAGGGAGCACTTGACAGTGATGAGAGGTGGTCGTTTGTGTGAGATTGAGGGCATCAAGCTTAGATTGTAGGATGGCCGGGGTGTAAAGCATGTCCCAGTTTACGTCACCTAACAGCAAGATAGATGGGGTGCAATCAATTCACATATGGTTTCCAGGACACAGCTGGGGGCAGAGGGTGGTCTATAGCAAGCGGCAACGGTGAGAGACTTGTTTCTGGAAAGGTGGATTTTTAAAAGTAGAAGCTCAAATTGTTTGGGCACAGACCTGGATAGTAAGACAGAACTCTGCAGGCTATCTCTGCAGTAGATTTCAACTCCGCCCCCTTTGGCAGTTCTATCTTGTCGGAATATGTTGTAGTTAGGGATGGAAATTTCAGGGTTTCTGGTGGTCTTCCTAAGCCAGGATTCAGACACGTCTAGGACATCCGGGTTGGAAGAGTGTGCTAAAGCAGTGAATAAAACAAACCTAGGGAGTAGGCTTCTAATGTTAACATGCATGAAACCAAGGCTTTTACGGTTACAGAAGTCAACAAATGAGAGCGTCTGGGGAATGGGAGTGGAGCTAGGCACCGCAGGTCCTGGATTCACCTCTACATCACCAGAGGAACAGAGGAGGAGTAGGATAACGGTAAGGCTAAAGGCTATAAGAACTGGTCGTCTAGCACGTTCAGAACAGAGAGTAAAAAGGAGAAGGTTTCTGGGAACAGTCGAATAGATTCAAGGCATAATGTACAGACAAAGGTATGGTAGGTGTCAGGACCCGGTTACGAACCTGGGTCTCCGGAGTGAGAAACAGTCACTTAACCAACTGAGCCACGAATAGTCAGCAGAACCCAGAAGATGAGGCAGACACATCAGTACTTAAGAGGTAACCTTCAATACAAAAAATGCATTGAGTGACGAAGAGATACTCAAAAATAAAACAGAGAGCATCCACCGATATTAGGGCTGGGTGCTAACATAGAAACACAGAGCACAGAACTGATAATTTAAATACAATAGCAAGCTAGAACAAGAAAAAACATGAGACCTCAAAAAGCACAATGAGGGCATCTAGTGACCAAAACCCGAACAACCCTGGCCAAATCCTGACAGTAGGATGTGAATACAGTGGAGGTAACCCTAAGCATTGAGTGACGATGAGAGATATTGTCTCTAGAAACATAATTTCTAGCAAGCTAGAAGAAGGGCCTTAGAGGGGCGTCTTGGCGGAAGAAGTCTGTTGTCGCCCCTCGTGCTGTTACGTCGGCAGAACAGTAATCATGGATGAGCAGTGTGGTAAAAGGGTCCAGGCTAATTGGCAAAATAGGTATAGTGGCCAAGAATTTTCCGATTGGCCCCTTCAGCTAACAGTCCGATATGCTCTAGACAGATAGCGGGCCGCAGCTAGCAGGCTTGCAGATGGGCATTCAGGGGACGTCGCGAGCCAGTTGAAAAAAGTAGAAAAACGCCCTCGGGTGAATTACGTAGGTAGGCCAGTCATGATGGGTCGGCGGGGCTCGGTGTCGGCAGTTAAAGGGTCCATGCCAATTGGCAAAATAGGTATTGTAACCCAAGGAGCGGCTGATGGACCTCTTCGGCTAGCTGGCAGATGGGCCTAGCAAAAGCTCCAGGCTAATTGGTTCTTGCTTCAGAACAGAGAAGATAGCCAGGAGTGGCCACTCGGATAGCAGCTAGCTTGCTGCGATGATCCATGTGAAAAGGTTCAGAGTTTGCGGTAGGACTCCGGAGATATGGAAAAAATAAGTCTGATTGCTCTTGATTTAGTCGCTAAATGCAAAGATAAAAGATATAAAAAGTTCTATACAGGGACACGACAAAGGACAAAAGACGTCTGACTGCTACCATCTTGGAGTATAGCGAATGCCAATCCATTAATGAAGCTCATTTTTCTAACCTACAGTCTTACAGACTTTTCAACACCAGAGCTAACAGCTAAACATATGTGCCATTTGCATATGCAATAGGTAATTTAGGTCATAAGCTGTCCCTCCTACTCTGATGTCCCTGATCACAGAAAGAGGAGAGGAGAGGAAGAGGGAGGAGAGGAGGAGAGGAGAGGAGGGAAGAGGTGTGGTTTGTGTGTACATGTGTGTGTGTGTTGTGTGTGTGTGTGTGTGTGTGTGTGCGTGTGTGTGCAGTTAAACAGTAGAACTGATACCACTAGGAGTCATAGAAGATGATTTAGCAGTGTTTTAAGAATACTGACAGAGAGATGAAGGCAAGTGTGTGTGTGTGTGTGTGCGCTCGTGTGTGTGCGCTGTGTGTGTGTGTGTGTGTGTCGCACGGTGTGTGCATGTATGTACGTGTGAGTGTGTGTGAGCAGCTGTGTATCAGGATGTCTCTCTACAGGAGAAGCAGCCCACATACATGCAGGACAGGAAATTAAAAAGGTTCACCTGGGCCAGATCTCACCTGTGATACGTCCTGCCTCAGCATCCACTTTCTCTGCCTGTCCTAATCATCACTATTTCATTGTGTGTGTGTGTGTGTGTGTGTGTGTGTGTGTGTGTCAGCATCCACTTTCTCTGCCTGTCCTAATCATCACTATTTCATTGTGTGTGTGTGTGTGTGTGTGTGTGTGTGTGTGTGTGTCAGCATCCACTTTCTCTGCCTGTCCTAATCATCACTATTTCATT
>NC_088213.1:20439712-20448652 GCF_036934945.1 Oncorhynchus masou masou | reverse complement strand
TCCATCAGCTCTAACAGCCTCCCTCCTAGTCCATCAGCTCTAACAGCCTCCCTCCTAGTCCATCAGTCCCTCCCTCCTAGTCCATCAGCTCCTAGTCCATCAGCTCTCAGCCTCCCTCCTAGTCCATCAGCTCTAACAGCCTCCCTCCTAGTCCATCCCTCCTAGTCCATCAGCTCTAACAGCCTCCCTCCTAGTCCATCAGCTCTAACAGCCTCCCTCCTAGTCCATCAGCTCTAACAGCCTCCCCTAGTCCATCAGCTCTAACAGCCTCCCCTCCATCAGCTCTAGTCCATCAGCTCTAACAGCCTCCCTCCTAGTCCATCAGCTCTAACAGCCTCCCTCCTAGTCCATCAGCTCTAACAGCCTCCCTCCTAGTCCATCAGCTCTAACAGCCCAGCCCTGCAGCTCTCTAACTCTCTAACTCTGTAACTCTGAATCTCAGTTCTCCAGAGAAGGAAACAGAACAGATTTCTGCATCTGAGTTCTCTGTTTCACACCTCTCAACACCAGACATTGTTTATGCTGCCCTGTGGGAAAAATATTACAAATATGACGGTTCCCATGTTGCAGACTTCAGTGATGTGTAACAGTGGATGTCTTTTTTAATTCCACAGAGGAGAGTTAGAGGGAAGCAGAGGGATGGGGCGTGGTGGACCTAGACTTGGCTGACTGGGTCCACATTTCTCATACATGGATCTAGAATATCTATTATCTGTTTCATATGTTGAAGTCCTTGTTAGTAAAGGCAGTGAAAGGCCTTTGAAAAGGAAGAATGGACACCAGGCTAAAGTAAGGTGGTGATAGAGGACAGTCAGATGTGGGCTGGGGTGTGGTGGGCCTGGGGATACGGCTGTTCCTTCCTAAACACAGTTCACATTTATCTGGCTCATACAGGGGAACTACGGGCTGGATTCATTCAGCAGATCAGCGTTATAGCTGCTTTTGCGGAGACCGCATTCTCAGTAAACGCTCTATATGTCATCTCAATCAAAAATGACCTTCACATTTCACGTTTCACTACAATGCAGATGTTCGGCGCTACGGACTGAATCCAGCCCTAAAGCTTTTAAAGACAAAGTCCCTGTAAAGCAGTGTTCTATCTGAATGTGTAGAGATACGGTTGATAGACACTGTTGTACATCATTCTAGCTTATTGTTCTGGTGTTGGTCTGACAGTACCTGACATGGATCCACAAGAAGGAGAGATGGATCCGGTGGGACAGGTACACATGTTGGGTCTGGAGCAGAACCCGTCTCCACACGAGCTCCGACAGATAGCTGCAGGTGACCAGAGAGACAACACATGTCAGTGCAACACACACAACTCAGAACCACACACAGTCTGCATGGATCTATAAACACAGTCATCTGAGTTGATCGTGAGGAGGAGAGATTCTCCTAATCTTACAGCTCATTCAAATGTTATGCCCATAGGGCCTAGAGTTTGTGCAGGTCAGGTTACCTGGTGAGGAAAAACTCTGGTCCCTCTAGTCTACAAAAGAAGGGTTTTTATTGGCTGTCACTAGCTTCTCCCCCTTCAGTCTCTCACTGTAGAGTTGACCATCCCAGCTAACCAGAAGAGAGACCTCATCAGGAGCTTTCATTTGAAACATACAACTCCTGTTGGCCAAATATGTCTGTTCTGTTGCTCAGCCCTCATCATGGCTGGTATGGGGTTTAGTACTGTGATACTGAAGCCCATCTGGTAGGACTGTGGTGCTGCTATTTTCTACCCAGTATTCACTACTTTTGGGTGGTCATACAGTACAGACTTAACGACTGTATTCAGGCAGGCAGTCTGGAGCTGGTACACCCACCCCCGATCCCTCCTGCTACCATAGCAACCCCCCCCCAGCCCAGTCAGGTAGAGGGAGGCAGGGAGCATGGGGAGAGTGATCCTGTGTCCCAAGACTCCACTGCTAAACAATGTCATTAGAGGCAGGCAGCCAGGCAGGCAGGCAGGCAGGCAGGCAGGCAGCAATCACAATCCCAATCACACAGTCCTGTGCAACCCACCACCCTGCTACGGGCTTCCTGAACCCAACTCTGATACAAGTTCCCTGCTTTCCTGAGAGAGAGAGAGAGAGAGAGAGAGAGAGAGAGAGAGAGAGAGAGAGAGAGAGAGAGAGAGAGATGCCTGCTACTCTCTGGCCAGGGCAAAATAACATCTCAGAGAGTAGACCCATTCAGACTCAGGAGACAAACTGACATCACCTTTCATTTGACTGAAGTATCACTTCACTGTTTCACTTCTCTGATCTGAACAGTTCAGGCTCACTTTAACCCTGGCATTATAGCATATCATGTTGGTCCTACGCACATACTGTATAGCAAGTAACCTACGGACTGGGGTCATTGGCAGCTTGAGGGTTAAACACCTTCAGTACGTTTTGATTTCCAGTCTTATCAGAGTATGACGGGATAGCTAAGTCTTAATGAGTTTGTTATCTCAGAGCCATGCTGTGTCTGGCTAAGCTAATTGGACAAACAGCACTAGCTGCCCATAGAGAGAGCTGGGCCGCCTCCCTACTGCGCCACAAGACATTGTGGGCCAGGACCACAGCGTTCTGGAACAGGACCGGGTTTGGGCCCGCCCACCAGCTTGGATCAGACACAAACACACTAACCTCATAGTGTTACAAGCACTCATCATACTATACTCAACACTACACAGTACACCCTGCCTTACCTTCACAGACATATTACTATGAGACAGTCAGTACACCCTGCCTTACCTTCACAGACATATTACTATGAGACAGTCAGTACACCCTGCCTTACCTTCACAGACATATTACTATGAGACAGTCAGTACACCCTGCCTTACCTTCACAGACATATTACTATGAGACAGTCAGTACACCCTAACTTACCTTCACAGACATATTACTATGAGACAGTCAGTACACCCTGCCTTACCTTCACAGACATATTACTATGAGACAGTCAGTACACCCTGCCTTACCTTCACAGACATATTACTATGAGACAGTCAGTACACAATATGTTACCTTCACAGACATATTACTATGAGACAGTCAGTACACCCTGCCTTACCTTCACATACATATTACTATGAGACAGTCAGTACACCCTGCCTTACCTTCACAGACATATTACTATGAGACAGTCAGTACACCCTGCCTTACCTTCACAGACATATTACTATAACACATGCACAATATGTTAGGCTTCCCAAGAACACATTTGCCCATATACATTAACTACAAACAGAACAGAACAAATAGTAATATACAGTACCATTGGGTTTAGAAAACCATGGTGTGTAGATAAGAGACAGTAGACAGAAAACAGACAGAGAGAGACTCACGGACGATGCACTGGTTGCCCCCGGTCAGAGTCTTCCATCCTGGACAGCAGTAGGAGTTGAAACGAGAGCCACACACATTGGGCCTGCGGAAGAGGAGAGACAGACACAGTATCACTGGTTAAACACTTTCTGGAGCCCACACACACCTCATTCTACAACCATGGTCCTGTCTGGAGACCCCCTGGAGACAGACACACAGTATCACTGGTTAAACACTTTCTGGAGCCCACACACACCTCATTCTACAACCATGGTCCTGTCTGGAGACCCCCTGGAGACAGACACACAGTATCACTGGTTAAACACTTTCTGGAGCCCACACACACCTCATTCTACAACCATGGTCCTGTCTGGAGACCCCCTGCAGACAGATACACAGTCCCCTTCCTGATTTCAGAGTTTGACTGTTGTGTAATAGGAAGAAAGGTTTCACACACCATAGCACACTTTCAGACTGTGTCTGTTGCAACCACAGACTGTTTAGGACATCATGGGTTGCAACACTCCGTGACTGGGGTCCATCTAGTGACTATAATGCCAGCGGGGAAACAGCACAACACAGTGGCCTGTATGCTGAACTGCAGTGCCTGATCCTTCACTGAGAGTTAAAAGTGTCGCTCTGCCTGTATGGAGAACGGTTCTGATGAATTAACTCACAATAAACACACTTCAAACAACCATAGCTTGTGAGCCCTGGAGATTAGGCAATGATCCATCCATGACAGTATCAGCTGTCTACAGTTGCGCACACACACGCACACAAACACATAGATGCACACACGCTCACACACGCTCACACACACGCTCACACGCACACACACACACACACTCACACACACCACCTCTCAAGCAGTGACCCACTGTGTACAGCTGCTGATGTGCTTTAAAAAGCAGGGTGTGGTGTTTAGGACTAGAGAAAATATTAAACTGCTTCTCTCTCTCCATCCCTCCCTTCTTCTCTCTCCCTCTCTCTCTCCATCCCTCCCTCCCTCCTTCTCTCTCTCTCTCTCTCTCTCTCTCTCCATCTCTCCCTCCTTCTCTCTCCCCTCTCTAACTCTCCCTCTCTAACTCTCCCTCTCTCTAACTCTCCCTCTCCCCCCCCCCCTCCCTCTCTTTTCTCTCTCTCAGTCCAGCAGGCATTCCGACAGCCCCACACCGCCAATGGGCTCCTTTGTTTGGATATAATTTATTGTTGCAGCCGACAGGAATGTGATATTCTTGCCAGTATTTAATTACTAAACTTTCATCCTAACTTCCCATCACAGAGAATCCCACCTGTTGAGGTCCAGCGATGGCATTCTCAACAAATTAACAAAAGGAAAATGTTAAACTCTCCTGTGACCTTGTCTTCAGTAATGACCACTGACTAGTAGACCACAGCAGTAGACCTACAGAGGTAGTAATGACCTAACTAATAGACAACATGCAGTAGACCTACAGTGGTAGTAATGACCTGACTAGTAGACCACAGCAGTAGGCCTACAGAGGTTGTAATGACCTGACTTATAGACCACAGCAGTAGGATCTACAGTGGTAGTAATGACCTGACTAGTAGACCACAGCAGTAGGACCTACAGTGGCAGTAATGACCTGACCAGTAGACCACAGCAGTAGGACCTACAGTGGTAGTAATGACCTGACCAATAGACCACAGCAGTAGGCCTCCAGAGGTAGTAATGACCTGACCAGTAGACCACAGCAGTAGGACCTACAGTGGCAGTAATGACCTGACTAGTAGACCACAACAGTATACCTACAGTGGTAGTAATGACCTGACTAGTAGACCACAGCAGTAGACCTACAGAGGTAGTAATGACCTGACTAGTAGACCACAGCAGTAGGACCTACAGTGGTAGTAATGACCTGACTAGTAGACCACAGCAGTAGGACCTACAGTGGTAGTAATGACCTGACTAGTAGACCACAGCAGTAGATCTACAGAGGTAGTAATGACCTGACCAATAGACCACAGCAGTAGGCCTCCAGAGGTAGTAATGACCTGACCAGTAGACCACAGCAGTAGGACCTACAGTGGTAGTAATGACCTGACCAGTAAACCACAGCAGTAAGACCTACAGTGGTAGTAATGACCTGACCAATAGACCACAGCAGTAGGCCTCCAGAGGTAGTAATGACCTGACCAGTAGACCACAGCAGTATGACCTACATTGGCAGTAATGACCTGACCAGTAGACCACAGCAGTAGACCTACAGTGTTAGTAATGACCTGACTAGTAGACCACAGCAGTAGACCTACAGAGGTAGTAATGACCTGACTAGTAGACCACAGCAGTAGATCTACAGAGGTAGTAATGACCTGACTAATAGACCACAGCAGTAGGACCTACAGTGGTAGTAATGACCTGACTAATAGACCACAGCAGTAGGACCTACAGTGGTAGTAATGACCTGACTAATAGACCACAGCAGTAGGACCTACAGAGGTAGTAATGACCTGACTAGTAGACCACAGCAGTAGATCTACAGAGGTGGTAATGACCTGACTAGTAGACCACAGCAGTAGACCTACAGTGGTAGTAATGACCTGACTAGTAGACCACAGCAGTAGGACCTACAGAGGTGGTAATGACCTGACTAATAGACCACAGCAGTAGGACCTACAGTGGTAGTAATGACCTGACTAATAGACCACAGCAGTAGGACCTACAGAGGTAGTAATGACCTGACTAGTAGACCACAGCAGTAGATCTACAGAGGTAGTAATGACCTGACTAGTAGACCACAGCAGTAGGACCTACAGTGGTAGTAATGACCTGACTAATAGACCACAGCAGTAGACCTACAGAGGTAGTAATGACCTGACTAGTAGACCACAGCAGTAGGCCTACAGTGGTAGTAATGACCTGACTAGTAGACCACAGCAGTAGGACCTACAGAGGTAGTAATGACCTGACTAATTGACCACAGCAGTAGGACCTACAGAGGTAGGAATGACCTGACTAGTAGACCACAGCAGTAGATCTACAGAGGTAGTAATGACCTGACTAATAGACCACAGCAGTAGGACCTACAGAGGTAGTAATGACCTGACTAGTATACTAGATTCTTATTGAACATGCACTAGTGAGGGAGAATGAGGATGTTTATAATCCTGTAGATGATAGATTAAGTTAGCAACTAACTTCTCCCTCATCAATACAGAGTGATATATAATGCAGAACTACATGCATGACACTGTGACAGGTTAACTACCTACAGAACACATATGTTTAAAACGTATGGACTATAATGATGTAGCAATGACAGACAATTAGTAACAACTTCATTAGACTATGCCTACAAGGTGTAAATGAAGGTAAGGTGCTGGTGACTGTCTCATAAGGGATAAGTGATAATAGATCGAGCCATTGCCTACCCTTTGAGGACGTCTGTTCCTCCTCCCCTCCGCTTGGCCCGGGTGGCTCTGGGTTGGGTCGGAGTCTGCCTGGCCGGCTCGCTGTCTACAGTTAATAACGGCAAAGACACCAGCTCGCCTTCGGTAAGTCTCGCTTCTCCTCCGGTTCCCCCACCCTGCCCAGCATGCTCAGCCTCAGCCCCGCCAGGCTCCGTCCACAGCGACAGGACCGCCACCAGACCCACCGCCAGCCTCACCAGCCGCCCCCGACACATTGCCACAGGCCTGGTGATCTTTTCACAAGTTCACAATAACTCCACTTTTTGGTCAAAAAAAACTGTTGTCTTTTCGGTTTTAAGTCGCGCTTCTCCTAAATCCAACGGGGGCTCAGGGAAATAGTCCCGAGTCAAGCTGAAAAAAAATATCAGATTGTTTTTCAGAAACAAGCAGAGAAATGTGCAGCGCAGAAGATGCTGCAATTTGGAAAAAAATAACTGGGCTATGATACTTTTCTATAGACACTACGACTGTCTGCACGGAATGCATCTCTGGCAGATGTTAAGGTTACAGACGAAGTATCTAACAATACTTTGTATAAATAATGCAAATAGTCCAATAAGAACATAAGTGGTACTTCAAGTTTGTTTTAATTAAAATCTAAAAGCATTGTGCAATGAATTGCGCAGGAGAAAATGCCTACCTTCTCTCCACAGCTGGAGACAGTCGTCAAAGCAGACCAGGCGCTGTACCCCACGTACTTGCTGTTCCAGAATAAACGACTTCAAGAAAAGAAGAAGAATAATGGAAAATACCCTCCAGTGACAAAATCAAATTGTCAATAGTCTCGCAATGTGTTCTCTCTTTATTAAATCCGCCACATCCGAGATGATCAGGATGCCCTGATTCTGTATGGCGTGATCAGAGGCGTTGAGACATTCTACACTATAGGTGGAGAGAGGCGTTGAGACATTCTACAGTAGCCGTGGAGAAGATAGGTCTTCCCTCTCCTTCTCTCCTGCTCTCTTTCTCTCCCTGTCTCTCACACAGCCAAACTCACTCACTCCCCATCCCTGCCCTCCTCAACTTTCCCCAAAAGGTTTTTGTCCTCTCGCGATACATACATTCCAGTCAAACAAGGGTCCACTACTGGTACAGTTAGAAACACAACGTTAATGTTATAGCGCAATAGCGAGAGGGTGAGACACTTCATACAGCATTAGCACTTAGAGGTTTGTTAGAATTATGTAAAGAGTAAAGACACCTACTTTGTTTTCAGCAGGTAAGATAGGCCTATGTGATTGTGATAGAGCAAAACTCATCCATGATATTTAAAGCACAGTGTAACCAGGACAAGCCTAATCTCAGAACACATACCTTACATTTTGGTAATTACCATTTATGTTACATAGTCTGTCCACTGTACAAGCTTTACACTGCGTACATTTAATGACAATATTGAGTAAAACCACAGAAGACAGTTTTTACAAACAGTGTGGAGGTGGAAGGTGGTCATGTAAGGACACCTGTTGTGTCTGTGAGCAGGTTGAAAACCATTTGGAACTGATTGGAATCATTTGGGACTGTTCAGAATGAACAGGACCTTTTGCAATGTGTTCTGAGACTCCACCACTCAGAGGTGATATCAATATGCTCTTTAATTAAACATCTCAACAACCCAGCCCACACGTCTCTTTCTCTCTCTCTCTCTGTGTCCCTCTCTCGCTTTCTCTACAGCAAAGTGTATGTGTGTGTGCTTGCGAGCGTCTGTGTTCTGGAGGAGAGAGGGATGCTTATCCAGCCAGTGGTTGTGGCATTAAAACGAATCATACACAGACTCAGTGTTCTGGAGATGTTAGGAAATTAGACCAGAGAGCAGAGCATGCCAGGGACACAACTTCCTCCTGCCATCTATCCCTCGCTCTCCTTCACTCCCTCCCTCCCTCCCTCCCTCCCTTTCCTTCACTCCCTCTCTTCCACTGTCACTCCCTCTCTCCCTCCCTCCCTCCCTCTTTCCTTCACTCCCTCTCTTCCACTGTCACTCCCTCTCTCCCTCCCTTCCGCCCTCGATCCCAACCTCCCTACCACCATCCCTCGTTCCCTCTGTCCCTTCTTCCCATAGGACCTCTATCTATCCTATCATCCAAACACTCCCTCCTTCCCATAGGCCCTCTATCTCTCCTATTCTCCAAACACTCCCTCCTTCCCATAGGCCCTCTATCTCTCCTATTCTCCAAACTCTCCCTCCTTCCCATAG
>NC_088213.1:20409712-20434712 GCF_036934945.1 Oncorhynchus masou masou | reverse complement strand
AGGTCAGTAGCTGAGAGACAGTGTGGTCAGTAGCTGGGAGACAGTGTGGTCAGTAGCTGAGAGACAGTGTGGTCAGTAGATGAGAGACAGTGTGGTCAGTAGATGAGAGACAGTGTGGTCAGTAGCTGAGAGACAGTGTGGTCAGTAGCTGGGAGACAGTGTGGTCAGTAGATGAGAGACAGTGTGGTCAGTAGATGAGAGACAGTGTGGTCAGTAGATGAGAGATAGTGTGGTCAGTAGCTGGGAGACAGTGTGGTCAGTAGATGAGAGACAGTGTGGTCAGTAGATGAGAGACAGTGTGGTCAGTAGCTGAGAGACAGTGTGGTCAGTAGCTGAGAGACAGTGTGGTCAGTAGCTGGGAGACAGTGTGGTCAGTAGCTGGGAGACAGTGTGGTCAGTAGCTGGGAGACAGTGTGGTCAGTAGCTGGGAGACAGTGTGGTCAGTAGCTGAGAGACAGTGTGGTCAGTAGATGAGAGACAGTGTGGTCAGTAGCTGGGAGACAGTGTGGTCAGTAGCTGGGAGACAGTGTGGTCAGTAGCTGGGAGACAGTGTGGTCAGTAGCTGGGAGACAGTGTGGTCAGTAGATGAGAGACAGTGTGGTCAGTAGCTGGGAGACAGTGTGGTCAGTAGCTGGGAGACAGTGTGGTCAGTAGCTGGGAGACAGTGTGGTCAGTAGCTGAGAGACAGTGTGGTCAGTAGATGAGAGACAGTGTGGTCAGTAGCTGGGAGACAGTGTGGTCAGTAGCTGGGAGACAGTGTGGTCAGTAGCTGGGAGACAGTGTGGTCAGTAGCTGGGAGACAGTGTGGTCAGTAGCTGGGAGACAGTGTGGTCAGTAGCTGGGAGACAGTGTGGTCATGCTGTGTCCCAGGTCATAGTTGGGAGATACAGGCACGCTGTCTGTGTGTGCTGGGAGACAGTGTGGTCAGTAGCTGAGAGACAGTGTGCGTCAGTTCGTGTGTGTGTGTGGTCAGTCTGTGTGTATGTGCTCTGTGAACAAGTAGTAACAGAAGCTGAGAAAGCCCTGGTCGAGATCAAAGAGAGAAGAAATAGCATTTCAGTAGAAAGAAGACAATGTGGTCAGTAGATGGAGAAAGAATAGTGTGGTCAGTAGTTATTTGAAGACAGTTTACCTCCAGAAGATATTTGTCAGTAGATGACAGTGTGGTCAGTAGCTGTCTGCCCCAGTAGCTGGAGACAGTGTGGTCAGTAGCTGGGAGACAGTGTGGTCAGTAGCTGGGAGACAGTGTGGTCAGTAGCTGGGAGACATGTGGTCAGTAGCTGGGAGACAGTGTGGTCACTGGGAGACAGTGTGGTCAGTAGCTGGGAGGTGTGGTCAGTAGCTGACAGACAGTGTGGTCAGTAGAAGAGACAGTGTGGTCAGTAGCTGGGAGACAGTGTGGTCACTGGGAAGTTCCTGGGAGACAGTGTGGTCAGTAGCTTGCAGCAGATAAGTGTGGATAACTAGATGAGAGACAGTGTGGTCAGTAGCTGGCTCTCTCACACAGAAAACGATCTGTAGTGAAGATGGTTAGTTGTGTATTTTCAGCTGCCTGCAGGCATGTGGCTTCTCACTGGAACTCCCAAAATGATCACTAGCTGAAAACCCCTCAACTCCCACCTTCCCTAAAGCCACACCCTCTGTCCAATAGCTGGGAGACAGGAGCTCTGTCATGAAAGAAGTAGCTGGGAGAACAGTTGGTCAGCATTGTGTGTGTGTGTGTGCCTGCAAGCATGTGCATGTAGTGGGAGACATGTGTGGTCAGTAGCTGGGAGACGTGTTCAGGGCTGGCATCAGGGATCAGGGTCAGGGAGTGTGACCTCACAGGTTAACTCAGATGGCACAGCTGGGAGGACCCTGTGGTCAGAGAGGATGACATCACCACTCTAGGTCATTGTTGTTCTTGGTCAGTAGTTGGGAGAAGTCTCTGACTCAGACAGTGGGTCAGTAGCTGGGAGACAGTGTGGTCAGTAGCTGAGAGACAGTGTGGTCAGTAGATGAGAGACAGTGTGGTCAGTAGCTGAAAGACAGTGTGGTCAGTAGCTGAGAGAGTGTGGTCAGTAGCTGGGAGACAGTGTGGTCAGTAAAGGAGACAGGTGGTCAGTAGATGGAGAGACAGTGTGGTCAGAGCTGAGAGACAGTGTGGTCAGTAGCGAGAGAGAAGAGGTCAGGCTGAGAGACAGTGTGGTCAAGGAGAGACAGTGTGGTCAGTAGTTGGGAGACAGTGTGGTCAGTAGATGAGAGACAGTGTGGTCAGTAGCTGAGAGACAGTGTTAGGTCAGATAGCTGGGAGACAGTGTGGTCAGTTTTTGGGACAGTATGAGTCAACATGGTGTTTGGAGTTGGCAGATGGACAGACATTCCTCCTCATTAGCTAAGAAGACAGATTGCTCTAGTGGTGAATCATTGTGGTCAGTAGTTCTGGGAGAATTCCCCAGAGCTGAACATGTATGTGTTTCTGGTAAAAATCAATTCAATGATGCTTTATTGGTATGCATGGAATACATGTGGTCAGTTGGTACAGTGTGGTCAATGCAGAAACATCTGGTCCTCTCTGTCTCTGAGAGACAATCCCCAAATAGCTGGGATACATCCTGGTTCAGTTCAAATCAGAATCAGTTAATAAATCAGTTCATATCAGAGTGAGTTCATATCAAAATCTGTTCATATCTGAAGACAGTCAGTTCATGAATCAATTCATATCTGAATCAGTGTGGTCAGAGATGAGATGTTTCAGTAGCTGGGAAAGTCCTCAGCATCACACTCTCCCTGGTCATCTTTTTGAGAGACTCTGTCGTTCCATGACCCCATTCTGACACAACTCTGCTTGGGCTGATTAATGTGTGGTCAGACCTGAGGCCCCCAGAAGAGAACCAGTAGCTGAACACCAACCAGTCAACAATAGCTGAGAGACAGTGTGGTCACTCTCTCAATGACAGTGTGGTCAGAAACTGGGAAACAGATACACACACACACACAGCTGGGAGACAGTGTGGTCACAGCTGGGAGACAGTGTGGTCACAGCTGGGAGACAGTGTGGTCACAGCTGACACAGTGTGGTCACAGCTGGGAGACAGTGTGGTCAGTACACACACAGACAGTTAGATCATCCATCATCTTTACTATTCCATAAAACATTTCACTGCATGTATGAAACACAGAAAACCAGCTGTTGTTGCTGTATGGGAGACAGTGCCAATTGTTGTTTAAATTCCTAAAGAAATCAAAGCACCAACTAGATGGTGAAGCTGGGAGACAAAATAACATCTCTGGGACCATGTCATGGTCATTAAAATGTTATACTTGGTGAGTGAAGTTTGTATAAACTGTCCCACAATATAATGTTTACACAGAGCTAGACAACATATCTGGTCAGTAGCTATAGATATATGGTCCCTGAATATCCTGGGAGAAACATGGTCAGGAACTCAAATCCTTCTGTTCACCTGATTTAGAATTCCTCACAATCAAATGTCGACCGTCAGTATCTGAAGAGAATTCTCTTCATTATAATCACAGTGTGGTCAGTAGCCCCCCAAGCAGACACATTGTGGCTCTGTAGATGATTTAACTCTTTGGTCAAACTGAGAAACCATTTATCCGTAGCTGCATTCATCGTTGCTGGGGATTTTAACAAGGCAATGTGGTCAAGACTCCCTAAATTTTATCAGCATATCGATTGCGCAACCAGTGGGTGTGGTCAGAAGCTGGGATCACTGTTACTCTAGATGAGAGATATGTGGCCAGTAGCTGGGAGACAGTGTGGAAAAGCTGACCACAACTGGTCATTTTGCTGATACAGTGTGGACAAAAGCTGGGAGACAGTGTGGTCCCAGCTGGGAGACAGTCTGTCAGTAGCTGGGAGACAAGCTGACTCCACACTCCAAGACAGTGTGGTTCACGTGGCTGGGACACAGTGTGGTCAAATAACAACATTGTGAATACGCTGATTCGGTAGCTGGGAGACAGTGTGAACAGTAGCTGGGAGATGTGTTCCCATAGCAACGAAAACATTGGTCAGTAACCAGAAACCTTGGTCAGATGGCTGCATTCGTGTGGTCATGCTGTGTCCCAACCACTGCTTTCAATCAGGGCAAGGTGTCTGGTAACATGACTGAATACAATCAATGCAGCTATTCACTCTGTGTGTAAGGCTATCAAACAAGCTAGCGTCAGTACAGAGACAAAGTAGAATCCCAATTCAAGATCAGACACAAGAGGCATGTGGCAGGGAACTAGTCAATCACGGACTAAGGAAGAAATCCAGCCCAGTCACGGACCAGGATGTCTTGCTCCCAGGCAGACTAAATAACTTTGTCTGCCCCTTTGATCAATACAGCTCCACTGACACTGCCTGCAACGGAAAACACGGTCTCAAAACCTTCACTGCAGCCGAGGTGAGTAAAACATTTAAACGTGTTAACCCTAAAAAGGCTGCAGGCCCAGACGGCATCCCCAGCCGCGCCCTCAGAGCATGCGCAGACCAGCTGGCTGGTGTGTTTACGGACATATTCAATCAATCCCTATACCAGTCTGCTGTTCCCACATGCTTCAAGAGGGCCACCATTTTGTTGCTGTTCCCAAGAAAGCTAAGGTAACTGAGCTGAAGATGGTTACCGCCCCCCGTGTACTTTCACTTCCGTCATCATTAAGTGCTTTGAGAGACTAGTCAAAATGACCATATCACCTCCACCCTACCTGACTCCCTAGACCCACTCCAATTTGCTTACCGCTCAAATAGGTCCTGTCAGAAAATGCAATCTCAACCACACTGCACACTGCCCTGTAGGTCTGCAATCTCAACCACACTGCACACTGCCCTGTAGGTCTGCAGCAACGTGTCATCGGGGGCAAACTCACCTGCCCTCCAGGACACCTACACCACCCGATGTTACAGGAAGGCCATAAAGATCATCAAGGACATCTACCACCCTAGCCACTGCCTGTTCACCCCGCTATCATCCAGAAGGCGAGGGAGGGAATACAGGTGCATCAAAGCTGGGACCGAGAGACTGAAAAACAGCTTCTATCTCAAGGCCATCAGACTGTTAAACAGCCACCACTAACATTGAGTGGCTGCTGCCTACACACTGACACTGACTCAACTCCAGCCACTTTAATAATGGGAATTGATGGGAAATGTTGTAAATATATCACTAGCCACTTTAAACAATGCTACCTTATAGAATGTTACTTTTTCCGGTCCCTACATTATTCATCTCATATGCATACCTATATACTGTACTCTATATCATTATTACATCCTTATGTAATACATGTATCACTAGCCACTTTAACTATGCCACTTTGTTTACATACTCATCTCACATGTATATATTGGTATGCATGGATACATCAGTTGGTATCTTGCCTATGCTGCTCTGTACCATCACTCACTCATATCTCCTTATGTACATATTCTTTATCCCAAATACACTGTGTATAAGACAGTAGATTAGGAATTGTTAGTTAGATTAATTGTTGGTTATTACTGCATTGTCGAAACTAGAAGCACAAGCATTTCATATCTCAATCGTTCATTAACATCTGCTAACCATGTGTATGTGACAAATAAAATTTGATTTGATTTGATTTGATTTTTGAATATCCTCCAACCAAATTCTGACTTCAACTCTGCATCCCAGAGTCTTATGAAGCAGACACAGAGCCGTAGAAGCAGACACCGAGCCTTATGAAGCAGACACAGAGCTTTATGAAGCAGACACAGAGCCTCTCTCAATGCAGACACAGAGCCTTATGAAGCAGACACAGAGCCTTATACAGCAGACACAGAGCACTCATGAAAGACACAGAGCATGAAGCAGACACAGAGCCTTATGAAGCAGACACAGAGCTTTATGAAGCAGACACAGAGCTTTATGAAGCAGACACAGAGCACTTATGAAGCAGACACAGAGCCTTATGAAGCAGACACAGAGCTTAGATCATCCATCATCTTTAGCTATTCCATAAAACACAGAGCATTATGAAACAGAAAACAGAGTTGTTGCTTATGCCAATTGTTGTTTAAGATTCCTTATGAAGCAGACACAGAGCTAGATTATGAAGCAGACACAGAGCATCTTACCATGTCAAGTCAGACAAAGTTATATGAAGCAGACAAGAGCTTTATGAAGCAGACACAGAGCCTTATAATGTTTACACAGAGCCCTATAGAAGCAGACACAGAGCCTTATGAAGCAGACACAGAGTATTATGAAGCAGACACAGAGCCTTATAAAGCAGATCCCAGAGCCTTATGAAGCAGACACAGAGCCTTATGAAGCAGACACAGAGCCTTATGAAGCAGACACAGAGCCTTATGAAGCAGACACAGAGCTTATGAAGCAGACACAGAGCCTTATGAAGCAGACACAGAGCTTTATGAAGCAGACACAGAGCCTTATGAAGCAGACACAGAGCCCTATGAAGCAGACACAGAGCCTTGTGAAGCAGACACAGAGCCCTATGAAGCAGACACAGAGCCTTATGAAGCAGACACAGAGCCTTATGAGGCAGACACAGAGCCTTATGAAGCAGACACAGAGCCTTATGAAGCAGACACAGAGCCTTATGAAGCAGACACAGAGCCTTATGAAGCAGACACAGAGCCTTATGAAGCAGACACAAAGCCTTATGAAGCAGACACAGAGCCTTCAACACATCATGATCTATTGAGCGTTTCTATTGACACATGTTGATTAAACAGGATTAGCAGACATATGTGGTGCAGACACCAGCCACTAGAGGGAGGTACAGCACTGGTGTATGATAATAGAATCACATCAACAACACCAGAACAAAACACACTGAACTTCCTCAGGAAACACTAAACAACAGAAGTCCCTCCTGTACCTCCTGTTCTTTCCCATACTGACCTATAGATGGGTTCAACGGTCAACACTGATTAATATACAAGACCCACTGTTCCTGATATAGACTGCATATATACTAAGGGGACAGAGAGAGCCTTGTGCCCGTCATACCTCAGGCACACAGTCCAGTATCCATCCTCGAGAGTAGACTTGATTGTCAGATCAGTGGCAGATCATACACACACAGTCCAGTATCCATCCTCGTGATTGTCAGATCACTTTGTGGCACTGACCATACACACACAGTCCAGTATCCATCCTCGAGAGTAGACTTGATTGTCAGTCAGAGACACACTCCATACACACACAGTCCAGTATCCATCCTCGTCCAGTCCAGTATCCATCCTCGAGAGTAGACTTGATTGTCAGATCACTTTGTGGCAGACACACTGACCATACACACACAGTCCAGTATCCATCCTCGAGAGTAGACTTGATTGTCAGATCACTTTGTGGCAGACACTTTCCAGTATCCATCCTCGGAGTAGACTCACTGACCATACACACACAGTCCAGTATCCATCCTCGAGAGTAGACTTGATTGTCAGATCACTTTGTGGCAGACACACTGACCATACACACACAGGGCTGTTCATTAAAATGACTAACTGTAGAGTAACACACACTGACCAGAAATTGTCTGATTGGTCTAAAATACAACAAACAATAAGTAGCTAACACTACTTGAATGGTGTTTATACCACCTTTAGGAGACCAGTCATAACATCATTATACTGCAATATCATTCATAAAAGCTTCACAACTTCTTCGCTAACTATTATTCATAAGTATTGTTGTTTTCAAATTCCCTTGAATACATGTTTTTTAAATGTATTGTAGAAGTTTTGAATTTTACTGTCTCAGTACCCCACCCCCTGACACACTAGTCAATCAACGAGCTGGGAGCAGCTCAACAGAGCATTAGCCTTGTAGTTTAGAGGTTCAATGCTTTGCTTAAGACAACAATGGCAGTACTTTAGCTAGATGTGCTTGATTGAGCTTGCCTGGTGCAATGGAAATAACGGAACAATGGCATTGTAACATGATAAGCAACCTTGCTTGAGACCTGAAGTCACACCCTAGCTTCACTAGCTGGTAGCCTAGTGTTTGAGAGTGGTGGGCCAGCAACTGAAAGTTGAAAAATCTGTTGATGTGCCCTTGAGCAAGGCACTTAACCCTAATTGCTCCTGTAAATTGCTCTGGATAAGAGCGTCTGCTAAATTTGAGCTAATGCCTACTTGCTCAGCTGACTAACATATATGGACTGGGTCTCAGGAGCCTGGCTTGCTGCAGTCTGACCAAGCTTCTATCATCCCTCTCACCTTGGGTCAGGAGGCTGGATGTTGGTATCGGGTCGCTCCATTGACTTGTCACTCTTCATAGGTGGACAGGTGGGAGCAGGAGACTCCACTCTCTCCTGCTTGACACAACACAACAAATAAGATACTATAGTTTATATATTTATATATTCATGAATTAGTTTGTTTTACTTTGACCTTTATTGTAACATATTTTATATGTTTTATATATGTACGTGTTGTTATTGGTTTTATATATGTACGTGTTGTTATTGGTTTTATATATGTACGTGTTGTTATTGGTTTTATATATGTACATGTTGTTATATGGTTTTTATTGGTTTTATATGTTTTTGTTATTGGTTTTATATATGTACGTGTTGTTATTGGTTTTATATATGTACGTGTTGTTATTGGTTTTATATATGTACGTGTTGTTATTGGTTTTATATATGTACGTGTTGTTATTGGTTTTATATATGTACATGTTGTTATTGGTTTTATATACGTGTTGTTATTGGTTTTATATATGTACGTGTGTTGTTATTGGTTTTATATATGTACGTGTTGTTATTGGTTTTATATATGTACGTGTTGTTATGGTTTTATATATGGTTTGTTATTGGTTTTATATGTACGTGTTGTTATTGGTTTTATATATGTTGGTTTTATATATGTACGTGTTGTTATTGGTTTTATATATGGTTTTTTTTGGTTTTATATATGTACATGTTGTTATTGCTTTTGGGCCATTGTTATTGGTTCTGGGTTGTTCCTTTGAGATGTATAGTTTAGTGGGGAAAAAACGTTTGATTTCACCAAATTTTAACATTGACTTCATAAAAAACCATCTCAAGAGGTTATTATTATTATTATTCTTCTACCTTTATTTCAACAAGGAACACAGACTGAGACCAAGGTTTCTTTTACAGCTGGGCCCTGCGTATACATGATCACACATACAGTTTAGGTACAATGATTAAAGCCATAAATCCCCCTGTGACAGGGGCAATGGAAGCTTGTTGTATTTATCTATGGGTAATGCTCGACCCGCTCAGTTTCTCACCACAAAACACCAGAAAATGGCCTAAAAAACTACAACCAACACACCTGCTTTTACACTATGATTTGACTATTAGATGTTTCTATAGAATATTAAAATGAGAGTTCAGTTCACTTAACAGGATTCATTTAAAATGAGGGACACTTTCTTTTTAACTTAAAATTAATCATCACATGAAATATAGAATAATTTTCAGAATGAGTGTCAAAGCAACAGAATAATTAGGGCTTTACAATGATGGAGAAAACCTGGATACATGTTGGGTTCATAGGGCAAATCTTCTTGGAAGTCACAGAGGGGGCACAGAGGGACATGTCAAAATGCTGAATCTTGGCACTTTAGCAAGTCTTAATTCATATGCATTTTTGTTTTGATTAATTTAATTCTATCAATGTAATCTATATTAAAGGGCACTTCATTGAATATAACAGGCTTTTAATATTGGTGCATAATTTCTACTTAAAGTATCAAAGGGACGCAGAAGGCACCCATTTTGTGGAAGGACCCATGTCATTGGTATTTGGGAGAGTGAACATTATTGTGTAGTGTGTAATGTGATGTGTTGTAGAGTCTTTAGTGTCATTAAACTGAGCCTTGGTTAGTGTTTATCCCTCAGACAGCCTTTATCTGACTCACCTCCTGCTCAGGACTCCAGGATCTCCCTCAGACAGCCTCTCTCTCTGACTCACCTCCTGCTCAGGACTCCAGGATCTCCCTCAGACAGCCTCTCTCTCTGACTCACCTCCTGCTCAGGACTCCAGGATCTCCCTCAGACAGCCTCTCTCTCTCTCACCTCCTGATCTCTCTCCTGCTCAGGACTCCAGGATCTCCCTCAGACAGCCTCTCTCTCTGACTCAGCTCAGGACTCCAGGATCTCCCTCAGACAGCCTCTCTCTCTGACTCACCTCCTGCTCAGGACTCCAGGATCTCCCTCAGACAGCCTCTCTCTCTGACTCACCTCCTGCTCAGGACTCCAGGATCTCCCTCAGACAGCCTCTCTCTCTGACTCACCTCCTGCTCAGGACTCCAGGATCTCCCTCAGACAGCCTCTCTCTCTGACTCACCTCCTGCTCAGGACTCCAGGATCTCCCTCAGACAGCCTCTCTCTCTGACTCACCTCCTGCTCAGGACTCCAGGATCTCCCTCAGACAGCCTCTCTCTCTGACTCACCTCCTGCTCAGGACTCCAGGATCTCCCTCAGACAGCCTCTCTATCTCTCTGACTCACCTCCTGCTCAGGACTCCAGGATCTCCCTCAAACCGCCTCTCTCTCTGACTCACCTCCTGCTCAGGACTCCAGGATCTCCCTCAGACAGCCTCTCTCTCTGACTCACCTCCTGCTCAGGACTCCAGGATCTCCCTCAGACAGCCTCTCTCTCTGACTCACCTCCTGCTCAGGACTCCAGGATCTCCCCTCAGACAGCCTCTCTCTCTGACTCACCTCCTGCTCAGGACTCCAGGATCTCCCTCAGACAGCCTCTCTCTCTGACTCACCTCCTGCTCAGGACTCCAGGATCTCCCTCAGACAGCCTCTCTATCTCTCTGACTCACCTCCTGCTCAGGACTCCAGGATCTCCCTCAGACAGCCTCTCTCTCTGACTCACCTCCTGCTCAGGACTCCAGGATCTCCCTCAGACAGCCTCTCTCTCTGACTCACCTCCTGCTCAGGACTCCAGGATCTCCTCAGGACTCAGACAGCCTCTCTCTCTGACTCACCTCCTGCTCAGGACTCCAGGATCTCCCTCAGACAGCCTCTCTCTCTGACTCACCTCCTGCTCAGGACTCCAGGATCTCCCTCAGATAGCCTCTCTCTCTCTCTGACTCACCTCCTGCTCAGGACTCCAGGATCTCCCTCAGACAGCCTCTCTCTCTGACTCACCTCCTGCTCAGGACTCCAGGATCTCCATCAGACAGCCTCTCTGACTCACCTCCTGCTCAGGACTCCAGGATCTCCCTCAGACAGCCTCTCTCTCTGACTCACCTCCTGCTCAGGACTCCAGGATCTCCCTCAGACAGCCTCTCTCTCTGACTCACCTCCTGCTCAGGACTCCAGGATCTCCCTCAGACAGCCTCTCTCTGACTCACCTCCTGCTCAGGACTCCAGGATCTCCCTCAGACAGCCTCTCTCTCTGACTCACCTCCTGCTCAGGACTCCAGGATCTCCCTCAGACAGCCTCTCTCTCTGACTCCACCCTCCTGCTCAGGACTCCAGGATCTCCCTCAGACAGCCTCTCTCTCTGACTCACCTCCTGCTCAGGACTCCAGGATCTCCCTCAGACAGCCTCTCTCTCTGACTCACCTCCTGCTCAGGACTCCAGGATCTCCCTCAGACAGCCTCTCTCTCTGACTCACCTCCTGCTCAGGACTCCAGGATCTCCCTCAGACAGCCTCTCTCTGACTCACCTCCTGCTCAGGACTCCAGGATCTCCCTCAGACAGCCTCTCTCTCTGACTCACCTCCTGCTCAGGACTCCAGGATCTCCCTCAGACAGCCTCTCTCTCTGACTCACCTCCTGCTCAGGACTCCAGGATCTCCCTCAGACAGCCTCTCTCTCTGACTCACCTCCTGCTCAGGACTCCAGGATCTCCCTCAGGCTCCATTGAGTATAACACGTCTCTCCAGGAGACAAATGTCGCTCTCAGAAAGTCTCACTCAGAAAATGTCTCTCAGAAAGTGTCTCACTCAAAAAGTGTCTCTCAGAAAGGCTAACCAGTGAACACAAACACAAGACTGTGGGAAGACAATAACCAATTGGATACTGTCAGCAGAAGCCTGAACTTGTGATATTTACTGATACTTTTATATAAACAGAAATAAAAGAAAACATTAGAGAATAGTCTGTAAACTACTCCAGAATAGATGTACTTGACTAACACCTGCAGTTGATACACACTAAATCTGTATCAGAAGAAACGTATAAATATGATATATAGTTGGTCAGAACTACACTGGAGGTCCACTTCTTGGTTGTACAGCATGGGAGCTATTTTCATGTTTTAACATATGGACAAGAAGTTAAATAATAAAACCTAAATGCCGTTTTGTCCCCCTCGAGACACTACGTTTGGATTAAAGTTTTATCCTCTAGGCCTACCTGTTTTCTCTGACTTACTGAGCTTAGTTGGGTTCACAAATAACCCAATGTATCACCAATGCCAAAGATTTGTATAACTAAACAAGATAGACCACAGCTTGTCATTTCCAATGGGAACAAATGAGTCATAGCGGGCAGAAGAAGCATGCGCTAGTGATATCCTGTTGTGTTTTAGTACACATCTGCATATTTCTGTTAGGGAACGCCTACTCTGTCAAGTGGGCATGTGCAATAACTAAATTCACCTTTGCACTCCTTCTAAACAGCGCAATCTTAAAATATGTTGCAAAGGGTAAAGTCTACAAAACTTAGTACACTCATAACAGATTCTAGTTTTGAAAACAGAAAACTGTAGAGATCAAAGGTTTCATCGATGAGAAAATGTACAGAATGTCAGACAAAATCCATCTGGTTCCATCTTCTCCCACTGCCCACCAGTGGGCTTCCTCTCGTCATCATGTTTTGTAGTGAGTGGAAACACCAACAGGATGCTTCACATGTATCCAGTGATATATCATCCAGTGATATATGATATATCGGTCTCATTGCTCTATCCGTGCCAATGCAGTAAGTAAGCAGGATTCAGGCAGCCATATTGGATTAGCAATCAACCAAAGTTTAGGGTGTCAAACTAAATTCCTGGAGAGACATGTGTCTGCTGGTTTGTTATTTCCTTTCATGTGTCCAATGAAGACCTAGACAACCAGCTGAGGGGAGTTCCTAACTAATCAATGAATTACCTTAATTGATCAATCAGTACAAGGGAGGTGCAAAAGTCCACAGACACCCGAGACCCTCGAGGACTGGAGTTTGACACATGCTTTAGGCTAATACACAAAGATCCCTATCAAACATATAGGAGATTTACATGCAACAAATAGACAAGACAATATAAAAGACAGGAGTGTATGTAGTTTACTTAAAGAACATTTTAATGACAATCAGTCCAGATGGAGAAGAGAACAGTAAAGTTATGAGAAAAGCCTCTACATGTTGCTAGTGCTGTACAGTCAGAAAGAGAGACATAGAAAGACCAGGGACACACTGAGAAAATAAAAGCTACTTCATTCAACCATTTTGGTTTTGACATTAGTTACCAGGTGGTTGTTACAAGTATTATGGTATTTACATAGTGCAAAGGACACACTGGTTGTCATGGCTCCAAAACACACTGATGAGAGTTCGTTACTGAGAAACCTGCACACAGCCAACGTACATTTTAGTACTAGACACACCGTCGTTATCACCTGTATCAGGGCTCAATTCAACTCATTCATCAAATCCTCATATAAAACATGGTCAGTTTTCAATTGACATACGTTTTTTTTCTCAATTACATTTGTCAGTTGAATTTCAATTCACTTCCTGAATTGAAAATGAATTGACCCAACTCCTGACTGTCTATTTATTACACAACTCCCTCTCATCCCTCCTTCCTTCATATTGCATATGACCCAGCATGCCACTCCTATACATGGCATCCTCCTCCTCCATCTAATAATACATGACTTGATTTCTATCATTTCCCATCAAATTACATCATCAACTTACTCAGATGTTTTTTATATCAAATGGCTTTAAGAAAAAGGTGATTGGGGTGTTTAATACACTGTAGTTCAAACATTTTAATTGTTCACATTTTATTTACATGGTTATAACTGGTGAGGTGGATAATTAGTTCATGAATATTCAGAGGCTCCTGTGGTGGCTCCTCCCTTTGACCCCTCTGTTACCAGTGAGTCACATGTCCTGGGTCAAGTTGGACTACCTGTCAGCTTCAAACCCAAATAGTCTCTGATAATAGCTAGTTACAACTAGTTACTGCCCACCCCAACAAACACGCCCACGCTGCCACCGGTCAATGGACTGGGACCTAAACCAAAAGAAACCAGAGGCTATAGTAAAACACAGAAGTCAGCTAGCAACAACAACAAACAATCCACTCAGAAAACAACCCCAAACAGATGAACACTTGTCAATATTATCATTAATATTACAGGTTAAAGAGTCTCAGAAACAGCTATACAGGTTATGTACATCAGACATTTGTTCTGGCTTCAGTTACTGTTAGTATGTCATGTGACATGTCATATCATTCATGTTTTCAAGGGACACGCCATTATTTTTTAACACGCCATTTGCACATTAGTAGACATTGGTTTGGTCCTGGAGATAATGACTATGAGGTTAAAAAGTGGTGATATGCCCCTTTAAAATCCCACCCACTGAAAATAATACATGATTACTGTGATGGTTAACCAATGTCAGAAACACATGTAGGTTTGCAAATTCCAGCAACTTTTCCGAAATCCCAAGGTTGGAGGATTACGTATTTTCTGCTTATTCCCAATGGATTCTGTGAACCTTCCAACCGGGATTCCTGGAAAAGCGGGGAATTTTGTAAAATCCTGACAAGGTTTTAGATTGGTTTTGGGAGACAGAGAAACATGGGAAGGATGACAACAATGTAACATAAGTCTTGATGATGGGACAGAGACACACACTTCCAGCTGTAAACTCTCAGCCCTGCAGGGGCTCAGCAACCTTCTGCTTGGACTGAACCACCAGAGCTCCATGATGATGGGACAGAGACACACACTTCCAGCTGTAAACTCTCAGCCCTGCAGGGGCTCAGCAACCTTCTGCTTGGACTGAACCACCAGAGCTCCATGATGATGGGACAGAGACACACACTTCCAGCTGTAAACTCTCAGCCCCGCAATAACCTTCTGCTTGGACTGAACCACCAGAGCTCCATGAATAACCCAGGGATGACAGAGGGAGACTTCTCTTCTAGTTAGTCTGTAGTCAGCAGTCTCACTGACAGGTCTATCATCTGGAGGGCTCTGCACTCATACAGACAGAAGGGAAGCCTCTCCTCACAGCCTCTTCCTATCCTGGGGAAAACTGGAGTGGTGGGAAGGGAACCAGGGCTTCCCTTAGCCAGACCAGACAAGCCCATTCCATGTCAGACCAGACCAGTCGATGCCAGACCAGTTTAGCTGAGGCGGAGGATGAGAGGAACAGAGGAGTCTATCCATCAGAGAGACCAGGAGAGATAATGTTGTCTGTAGTTTGCAGGTTGGTCTGTGTGTGTGACTGCCTATCTGTGTGTGTGTGGACTGCCTGTGTGTGTGTGTGTGTGTGTCTGATTCCTGAGATAATGTCTGAAGTCCAAAGTTACAGACAGAGAGAAGAGGAGAGTTGCTGGTTCAACTGTGAGAAAGAGGGAGGAGGGGGGGGTGATAGAGGTGAAAGAGTGCAGGTTTGGGGAAAAGGTGTGAGGGGGGGGGAAGACAAGTGATGGAGTGTACACAGATGGAGTGACAGTGTACACAGAGCAAATTTAGCGAGAAACAAAAGAGAGAGAGAGGGATGAATGAGGTCTCATCAGCCAGTGATATTATTGGCCTCCATCTTCTCCGTCTTCTCCAGCCGTCTCTGTGACATCAGCAGAATCCAACTCCTCTTCCTCCTCACTCTGCACTCCCTCCTCCTCACTCTGCACTCCCTCCTCCTCCTCTTCCTCTGTGCTGTCCTGGCTCTTCCCCAGCTGAAGGTTCTCCAGCGTCTTAGACACCCAGGACTCAATACGGCTGATGACCGCAGGCACCTCCACAGAGATGGGCTCTGGTGTGTACTCTTCCTCCTCCTCCTCCTCTTCCTCCGCCTCCTCCAGCATACCGGGGACCAGGGTGGAGGTGGTGGAGGTGATGGAGGAGTTGAGGAGGTCCCTGCAGCTCCCATCCAAACTGCCCGTCTCCGTGCTCTGCTGGGAGGCCAGCTCCAACCGGTCGTCTGCCCGGCCCTCCTCTCTCCCCCCGGGCCTGAGCCTGGAGCAGGGACGGCTGCTCTGAGCTGGAGAGTAGTGGAGTAAGGGCTGCGGTTGGTGGTGGTGGAAGGGGGCTGGTTGTCTCTCTGCAACCCAGAGGAAGTAGCAGGATGGCTGGGTTTAGCCTCCACAGGCTCCAGCCCATCTGACGATTCCACCATACTCCTCCAGTTGGTCTCTGAGGAGATACATTTCAGATTATATTCACATGTACAGAGAGAGACCTCTTTGATCTCAGAGATGGGTCAGAGTCAGGGTTAAAGGTTCATCTCTTACCGTACTCCTTCTCGTTGACCTCAGAGATGGGTCAGAGTCAGGGTTAAAGGGGACCAGGGTCATCTCTTACCGTACTCCTTCTCGTTGACCTCAGAGATGGGTCAGAGTCAGGGTTAAAGGTCGGGACCAGGGTCATCTCTTACCGTACTCCTTCTCGTTGACCTCAGAGATGGGTCAGAGTCAGGGTTAAAGGTCGGGACCAGGGTCATCTCTTACCGTACTCCTTCTCGTTGACCTCAGAGATGGGTCAGAGTCAGGGTTAAAGGTCGGGACCAGGGTCATCTCTTACCGTACTCCTTCTCGTTGACTTCAGAGATGGGTTCAGAGATGACGGAGCAGAAGGAGATGGCGGAGGCAGCGGAGGGGTTCCTGGAGTGGCCCATGTGGTGGGTGACCTTCTTGACGTTCTTCAGCGCCTCCTCAGCCTGCTCCTGCTCCAGCGCTGACACCATGTCCTTGTAGGACTTACGAGCATCCTCCGTCAGAGACACTAACCGGTTAAACAGACCCTAGAGGAGGAGAGGGAGGGGTGGCGGACGGGGAGAGAGAAAGACATAACATCAAGACTTTACACACTTCCATTTGCTTTTTGTTACAGTATTAACAGGCGTTATAAACACGCAGACAGGTTGTGTTCAACGTCTTACCTCTGCTCCAGAGAAGTTGAAGACGCCCACCACACTGACAGGCACCAGTTTGTTGACACAGCGTCCCAGAGCCTTCCTACCCAGAGCAAATACAAACGGGATCTCCTGTTCTCTGGCCATGGCTATGACGTTGTACAGAGCCTCATCTAGACCCCCTGGGACATTAAATAACAGTCACTACTACTGTAGAACTACCACTATAAACAGTCCTGCTCCCTGGGCATGGCTGTCTATCATGTTTTACAGAGCCTCATCTAGACAACACACAGTCACTAGTTATGTAGAAGATTTGATGCAGCCTGTGCTGAGCATATCAATATGCTGCCGCTCTCTGGTGGACACAAAAGTGGCGATTGGGGATGAATATTTGAAATATTCATAAACTTAGCACACATTTGGAACCCCACACCCCAAGATCAGGGTGATGTTCAGATACACACACTAGCTAAACGCTTAGCAACCGCAAAAACAAAACCCCGTGTTCTTATTGGACCTGGTTGAGTAGTACACTCCGTGGTTCACTGCTTTTCAAAAAACATAACCCAGGATTAATGACAAGAATGACCCCTGACCTTTGGCCTGGATCTTCTCACAGTTGGGTGAGATGAGGACACACTTGATCTTGTGGAGCTTCATGTGTTTGGTGACCTCTCTAAGGCCCATGACCAGTCTGCGTTTGGTCTTGGCTTTGCTGGGGTCCTTCTGATAAACCCTCTCCTGGAACCGGACCAGTTCCTGCAGCAGCATCGTCACACTCTCATCTATCTCCTTATTCAACACCTGGTTACAGTACCTGGAGAGAGACACACACACACACACACAGGATAAAACACATTCATCTATCTCCTTATTCAACACCTGGTTACAGTACCTGGAAACACACACTAATATTATAAACACTTCATCTATCTCCTTATTCAACACCTGGTTACAGTACCTGGAGAGAGAGAAACACACACTCACATCATCTATCTCCTTATTCAACACCTGGTTACAGTACCTGGAGAGAGAGAAAAACACACACTAATATTATAAACACACACACACAGGATAAAACACATTCATCTATCTCCTTATTCAACACCTGGTTACAGTACCTGGAGAGAGAGAAACACACACTAATATTATAAACACACACACACAGGATAAAACACATTCATCTATCTCCTTATTCAACACCTGGTTACAGTACCTGGAGAGAGAGAGAAACACACACTAATATTATAAACACACTCATCTATCTCCTTATTCAACACCTGGTTACAGTACCTGGAGAGAGAGAGAAACACACACTAATATTATAAACACACACAGGATAAAACACATTCATCTATCTCCTTATTCAACACCTGGTTACAGTACCTGGAGAGAGAAACACACACTAATATTATAAACACACTCATCTATCTCCTTATTCAACACCTGGTTACAGTACCTGGAAACACACACATCACACTCATCTATCTCCTTATTCAACACCTGGTTACAGTACCTGGAGAGAGACAAACACACATTAATATTATAAACACACACACACATTAATCTATCTCCTTATTCAACACCTGGATAAAACACATTATTCTATCTCCTTATTCAACACCTGGTTACAGTACCTGGAGAGAGAGAAACACACACTAATATTATAAACACACATCATCTATCTCCTTATTCAACACCTGGTTACAGTACCTGGAGAGAGAGATACACACACATTAATATTATAAACATTAATCACTAATATTATAAACACACACACACACAGGATAAAACACATTCATCTATCTCCTTATTCAACACCTGGTTACAGTACCTGGAGAGAGAGAAACACACACTAATATTATAAACACACACACACACAGGATAAAACACATTCATCCATCTCCTTATTCAACACCTGGAGACAGAGAGACACTAATATTAAAACATACACCAGACTGTTAAACAGCCGTCACTAACACAGAGAGGCTGCTGCCCACATACAAACTTGAAATCATTGGCCACTTTAATAAATGGATCACTAGTCCCTTGAATAATGTTTACATATCTTACATACTCATCTTATATGTAAACTCAGCAAAAAAATAAACATTCCTTTTTCAGGACACTGTCTTTCAAAGATAATTTGTAAAAACCAAAATAACTTCACAGATCTTCATTATAAAAAGGTTTAAACACTGTTTCCCATGCTTGTTCAATGAACCATAAACAATTAATGAACATGCACCTGTGGAACGGTCGTTAAGACACTAACAGCTTACAGACGGTAGGCAATTAAGGTCACAGTTATGAACACTTAGGACACTAAAGAGGCCTTTCTACTGACTCTGAAAAACAACAAAAGAAAGATGCCCAGGGTCCCTGCTCATCTGCGTGAACGTGCCTTAGGCATGCTGCAAGGAGGCATGAGGAATGCAGATGTGGCCAGGGCAATAAATTGCAATGTCCGTACTGTGAGACACCTAAGACAGCGCTCCAGGGCGACAGGATGGACAGCTGATCATCCTCTCAGTGGCAGACCACGTGTAACAACACCTGCACAGGATCAGTACATCCGAACATCACACCACCGGGACAGGTACAGGATGGCAACAACAACTGCCTGAGTTACACAAGGAACGCACAATCCCTCCATCAGTGCTCAGACTGTCCGCAATATGCCGAGAGAGGCTGGACTGAGGGCTTGTAGGCCTGTTGTAAGGCAGGTCCTCACCAGACATCACCTGCAACAATGTCGCCTAGACAGGAATGTCAGTGTTCTGCCATGGCCAGCGAAGAGCAAGGATCTCAATCCCATTGAGCAAGTCTGGGACATACTGATTTGTACATTTCAATTAGAGTACAGTCTTGCACATCACAATATTAGATTTAATCATACATCGGCCCAACCCTAAGAGGAACACACACAGTCAGCTTAACACAGACACACGCACAATAATATTAGATTTAATCATACATCGGCCCAACCCTAAGAGGAACACACACAGTCAGCTTAACACAGACACACGCACAACAATATTAGAAAATACTCACATGCGTACATCGACCAATATTATAAAACACACACAATTGTGTAGTTCAGTAGTTTCCAACTCCAGTCCCCCCAACAGCACAGTTTTGTTGTAGCTCCAGACACCTGATTCAACTAATCATCATCCCCTCAATGAGTTAAATCAGGTGAGTTTGTCCGGGGCTACAACAACGTGTGCTGTTGGGGGACTGGAGGAGGAAACACTGGTGGAGATATGGTATGGTGTGAGGAAGAGAGGAGAGGCATAGAGAGGTCGTAGGATGTCTGACACAGTGCTTAAGGGCTGAGACAAAGGGCCGACAACCCAAGACATTAAGAAACAAAGCAGTGCCTGTCTGTGTGTACGTACAAGTCCTAATTGTATAGCCCTGCTCCAAACACCCATTGGGCGGATAGATATTTATGTTACTAAATGCTTCTGTGTTGCAAACCCACCAAATGAGTTTGTGACATTTGAACCACTAGGATTCTCAGTACCAAGCAATTTCTCTGTGTGTGTGTGTGTGTGTGTGTGTGTGTGTGTGTGTGTGTGTGTGTGTGTGTGTGTGTGTGTGTGTGAGTGAGTGAGAGAGAGAGACTCACTCTCTGAAGCGGCGGCTGTGTATCTTGGTAATGGCGTTAGAGGCCATGGGGCTGCCGATGCCAGAGGAGCCAGGGGAACCCTGGGAAACAGGTGTGATGCTGTACGGAGAGTTCTGACTGGCCGGGGATAGGGACGCGTCATCACTGGGCACGCTCAGACCGTTCTCTACAGAAAACAGACGGAGCAGAATATCACAGGGGGGTATATTAAACAACACCACGTCACACCACAGATCAGTAGGACCATTAGGTTTGCATGAATTCACTTTAAGACCAAGGGAATGGTCTAAAATGAGCAAACTCTGCCAAGGTCCCGTGTGAGGTCATCAGTGAAGTGTAGCTCCTCCTCTCTCTTACCCCTGACCCTGTACCTACCCTCCTGAGAGGCAGGTTCCCGTGTGAGGTCATCAGTGAAGTGTCCTCTTCCTCCCTGGCTCTCTTACCCCTGACCCTGTTCCTACCTCCTCCTGAGAACAGAGACTGGGTTAGACCCACACACCTTCCCTCTCTTCCCCTCACCCTCCTTCCTGAGAATGTCATCAGTGAGAACAGTGTTAGCTCCTCTTCTCCCTGTTCTTCCTGGCTGGCAGCAATCTGATCCACACCCCCTTCCCCCTCTTCCCCTCACGCTCCTTTCAGAATGATCTACACAGAGAGAACAGAGACTGGGTTAGACCAACACACACCTTCCCTCTCTTCCCCCTCACACTCACTCCTTCAGAATGATCTACACAGAGAGAACAGAGACTGGGTTAGACCAACACACCCCTTCCCTCTCTTCCCCACACTCACGCTCCTTCAGAATGATCTACACAGAGAGAACAGAGACTGGGTTAGACCAACACACACCTTCCCTCTCTTCCCCTCACACTCCTTCAGAATGATCTACACAGAGAGAACAGAGACTGGGTTAGACCAACACACACCTTCCCTCTCTTCCCCTCACGCTCCTTCAGAATGATCTACACAGAGAGAACAGAGACTGGGTTAGACCAACACACACCTTCCCTCTCTTCCCCTCACGCTCCTTCAGAATGATCTACACAGAGAGAACAGAGACTGGGTTAGACCAACACACACCTTCCCGCTCTTTCCCTCACGCTCCTTCGAGGACCAGGATGTCTTGCTCCCAGACAGACTAAACAACTTCTTTGCTCGCTTGGAGGACAATGCAGTGCCAATGACACGGCCCGCTACCAAAACCTGCAGGCTCTCCTTCACTGCAGCCAACGTGAGTAAAACATTTAAGCGCGTTAACCCTCGCAAGGCTGCAGGCCCAGACGGCCTCCCCAGCAGCGTTCTCAGAGCATGCGCAGACTAGATGCTTGGTGTGTTTACGGACATATTCAATCAATCCTTATCCCAGTCTGCCGTTCCCACATGCTTCAAGAGGGCCGCCATTGTTCCTGTTCCCAAGAAAGCGAAGGTAACTGAACTAAATGACTATCACCCCATAGCACTCACTTCTGTCATCATGAAGTGCTTTGAGAGACTAGTCAAGGACCATATCACCTCCACCCTACCTGACACGCTAGACCCACTTCAATATTCTTAACGCCCCAATAGGTCCACAGATGGCAATCGCCATCACACTGCACACTGCCCTAACCCATGTGGACAAGAGGAATACCTATGTGAGAATGCTGTTCATCGACTATAGCTCAGCATTTAACACCATAGTACCTTCCAAACTCATCATTAAGGGTCTCGACCCCACCCTGTGCAACTGGGTCCTGAACTTCCTGACGGGCTGCCCCCAGGTGGTGAGGGTAGGTAACAACATCTCCACCCCACTGATCCTCCACAAGCGTGCATTCTCAGCCCTCTCCTGTACTCCCGGTTCACCAAGAACTGCGTGGCCACGCACGCCTCCAGTGGTAGGCTTGATTACCAACAACGACGAGACGGCCTACAGGGAGGAGGTGAGGGCCCTCGGAGTGTGGTGTCAGGAAAATAACCTCACACTCAATGTCAACAAAACAAAGGAGATGATCGTGGACTTCAGGAAACAGCAGAGGGAGCAGCCCCCTATCCACATCGAAGGGACAGTAGTGGAGAGGGTAGAAGGTTTTAAGTTCCTCGGCATACACATCACAGACAAACTGAAATGGTCCACCCACACAGACAGCATCGTGAAGAAGGCGCAGCAGCGCCTCTTCAACCTCAGGAGGCTGAAGAAATTCGGCTTGTCACCAAAAACACTCACAGACTTTTACAGATGCACAATCGAGAGCATCCAGTCGGGCTATATCACTGCCTGGTACGGCAACTGCTCTGCCCACAACCGTAAGGCTCTCCAGTGGGTAGTGAGGTCTGCACAACATATCACCGGGGGCAAACTACCTGCCCTCCAGGACACCTACAACACCCGATGTCACAGGAAGGCCATAAAGATCATCAAGGACAACAACCACCCGAGTCACTGCCCGTTCACCCCGCTATCATCCAGAAGGCGAGGTCAGTACAGGTGCATCAAAGCAGGGACCGAGAGACTGTTAAACAGCCACCACTAACATTGAGTGGCTGCTGCCAACATACTGACTCAACTCCAGCCACTTTAATAATGGAAAATTGATGTAGAAAATGTATCACTAGCCACTTTAAACAATGCCACTTTATATAATGTTTACATACCCTACATTACTCATCTCATATGTATATACTGTACTCTATACCATCTACTGCATCTTGCCTATGCCGTTCGGCCATCTCTCATTCATATATTTTTATGTACATATTCTTATTCATTCCTTTACACTTGTGTGTATAACATAGTTGTTGTGAAATTGTTAGGTTAGATTACTTGTTAGATATTACTGCATGGTCGGAACTAGAAGCAATAGCATTTCACTACACTCATATTAACATCTGCTAACCATGTGTATGTGACCAGTAAAATTTGATTTGATTACACAGAGAGAACAGAGACTGGGTTAGACCAACACACCCCTTCAACCTCCTTCAGAATGATCTACACAGAGAGAACAGAGACTGGGTTAGACCAACACACCCCTTCAACCTCCTTTAGAATGATCTACACAGAGAGAACAGAGACTGGGTTAGACCAACACACCCCTTCAACCTCCTTTAGAATGATCTACACAGAGAGAACAGAGACTGGGTTAGACCAACACACCCCTTCAACCTCCTTTAGAATGATCTACACAGAGAGAACAGAGAGACTGGGTTAGACCAACACACCCCTTCAACCTCCTTCAGAATGATCTACACAGAGAGAACAGAGACTGGGTTAGACCAACACACCCCTTCAACCTCCTTCAGAATGATCTACACAGAGAACAGAGACTGGGTTAGACCAACACACCCCTTCCCTCCTTTAGAATGATCTACACAGAGAGAACAGAGACTCCAACACACCCCTTCAGAATGATCTACACAGAGAACAGAGACTGGGTTAGACCAACACACCCCTTCCCCCTCACGCTCCTTCAGAATGATCTACACAGAGAGAACAGAGACTGGGTTAGACCAACACACCCCTTCCCCCTCAGACACACATTGAGATCTATCCTCTCACCTTCTTCAGGGCGGTGGGTCGTTTGACTTTAGGGATCTCTCTCTCCTTCCCTCTCTTCAGGCGTGGAGCGCTGGAGTCCAGCATGTTGAGGGGGGCAGAGTGGGCCTGCTGGGCCTTCAACATTGATACTATACCTGACCCTGCTCCCAACCCGGCGCCTGGCCCTGAACCATGGAACAGACGGGGCTGCTGTACCCACTGGAGAGAGAGATGATCTAATCAGAGAGAGAGAGAGAGAGAGAGAGAGGGGCAATCAGAGAGAGAGAGAGAGAGAGAGAGAATCAGGGCAGACCAGAGAGACCCCTTCCCCCTCACGAGAATGATCTAGAGAGAGAGAGAGAGACTGAGTTAGACCAACAATCCCCTCACGCTCCTTCAGAGAGATCTAGACAGAGAGAACAGAGACTGGGTTAGACCAACACACCCCTTCCCCCTCAGACACACAGAGATCTATCCTCTCACCTTCTTCAGGGCGGTGGGTCAAGCAATCAGAGAGAGAGAGGAGAGCATGAGAGAGAGCAGAGTGGGCAAGCCTTCAAGTGCAGTGTATGTGTGCGGTGTGTGTGGGGGAACGGTGTGCGTCTGTGGTGTGTGTGTGGGTGCGGTGTGCGTCTGTGGTGTGTGTGTGTGTGCGTGTGCGGTGTGTGTGTGCGGTGTGCGTGTGTGTTCGGTGTGCGTGTGTGTGTGTGTGGGTGTGGTGTGTGCGGTGTGTGTGTGTGTGTGTGTGTGTGCGGTGTGTGTGTGCGTGTGTGCGTGTGTGCGTGTGTG
>NC_088213.1:20357212-20402212 GCF_036934945.1 Oncorhynchus masou masou | reverse complement strand
TATACTAAGGCAGAGATTGTCAAGTGTATGTCTTTTGGAGCATGCAGTTGCATGGTTTGCTAACTATCTGTCTGATAGAACTCAGTACACTCAATTTGATGGGCTTATGTCTGTTAAATTGTCTGTCTTGAATGGTGTGCCCCTAGGCTCTGTACTTGGTCCTCTCTTATTCACTATTTATATAAATGATTTAGACAAAATGTCCAAAATCCACAACCTCATTTTTATGCTGATGATACTGTTATTTACTGTTGTGCCTCGTCTCTTACAAAAGCTTTCCAGAACATGCAAACTGCTTTTTATACTGTTCAACATACCTTGTGTCAATTGAAGCTTATCCTCAATACTGACAAAACTAAACTAATGGTGTTTTCTAATGCAAGAAATAGACCTCTGAACCTTTAACCTATTACTACCTGTCAGGGCAAGGAGATTGAGGTTGTAACCTCATAAATATCTTGGAATTTTAATTGATGACAACAACTTACAAAAAAATTGAAGCTGAAATTGGGATTTTATTTTAGGATGCCAGAAGGAGGCTCGTGTCAGCTACATTTATGCCTTTACTAGACTATGGGGATATTTTATATATTAATGCTTCCGCTCAGTGTTTGAGATCAATTGACACTCTTTACCATGGCACTTTGAAATTTATTTTAAAACCCTTACGCACCACTGAACTTTGTATACCAGGGTTGGCTGGCCTTCTCTAGTCACTCGTAGGCTCAGTCGCTGGTATACTTTTATTTACAAAGCCATTTTGGGTTTACTACCTTTTATTTGGGCATTTTTATTGTTCAGAAATGTGGTGGGTACTCTCTTCGTTCGCTGGACTTTATCCTGCTAACTGTTCCAAATGTCCCAAACTGAATTTGGTAAAAGGGCTTTTACGTACTCTGCGCCATCGTCTTGGAACGCCTTACAAAATACTTTTAAACTGGAAGAACTTGTCCCGATTGGTGTTTTTAAATCACTGATGAAGGATTTTGAGGCCGATTCACTGACCTGTCAATATTTTTAATTTGCTGTTTTATACTCTTGTGAATTCAATGTTTTTTACTAGATTACTTGTAGTTTTTCATGTTGTCTGTCTGTAATTTTTGTTGTAATGACTTGGTGCTGCCTATCTTGGCCAGGGCGCTCTTGAAAAAGAGATTTTAATCTCATGAGCCCTTCCTGGTGAATTCAATGGTTTTTACTAGATTACTTGTAGTTTTTCATGTTGTCTGTCTGTAATTTTTGTTGTAATGACTTGGTGCTGCCTATCTTGGCCAGGGCGCTCTTGAAAAAGAGATTTTAATCTCATGAGCCCTTCCTGGTGAATTCAATGGTTTTTACTAGATTACTTGTAGTTTTTCATGTTGTCTGTCTGTAATTTTTGTTGTAATGACTTGGTGCTGCCTATCTTGGCCAGGGCGCTCTTGAAAAAGACATTAATCTCATGAGCCCTTCCTGGTTAAATAAAGGTAAAAAAAAAAAAAAAAAAAAAAGTGGCATTATTCCCCCAGCCAGATGTATCACAGAAGACAACACGTACTGCACACGTGCAGAGTAGACCTCTCCAACCTGAAACTCTACATTCCTACTGTCTTTCCAGCAGGATGGGTATCATAGACTCCATTTACACAGGCAACCCAGTTGTGATGTTTTTTTCCACTAATTTGTCTTTTGACAAATCACATCAGATTTTTTCACATCAGATCTTTTTCAGAGCTGATCTGATTGGTCAAAAGACCAATTAGGTCAATAAAATAAATAGACTGGGCTGCCTGTGTAAACGTAGCCATAGTGTCTCAGTATGATGAAGCGTAATCATTGTAAACCTGTTCTCTCAGCTCAGTAGGATCTATATGCTCTGTGGTTGACTGTGTAGTTTCATTATGTAAAGCCTTTATACTGTAATGAAGGCTTAGACCACAGTCAGGCACATACAGTCAGTACACAACCCTGTATAGAAGTTAGAGAAGAGTTAGGCCCGTCATTCATCTGTGGACATACTTTAGACCAGTATACAGGGGTTTGGCAATGCAAACCTGAGTCAAACCCTGGGCTCAACTAGTACTACAGTGTACTAGTATTGGTACTAGTATGTTACCGGTTATAAACGTACCAGTCTGTTGGGCAGCGTCCACCAGTAGGACTGTCTTGGGCCGTCCATCTGGCCCCGAGGAACACACCTCCTTCTGGACAGCCACAGTCCTCATGGGGGGCCTTCTGGCCCTCAGGGACTGACACAGCCCCACCTGCTGCTGCTGATAGAACATAGACTATAATAACATTAAACATCATTTTGTATATTGATGTTATATGACCCAATTAATGGTATTAATTAATGAATTCATTGATGGTATTAATTGATCAAATCAAATGTATTTGTTACATACACATGGTTAGCAGATGTTAATGCGAGTGTAGCGAAATGCATGGGCTTCTAGTTCCGACAATGCAGTAATAACCAACGAGTAATCTAACTAACAAGTCCAAAACTACTACCTTATTCACACAAGTGTAAAGGGATAAAGAATATGTACATAAAGATATATGAATGAGTGATGGTACAGAGCGGCATAGGCAAGATGCAGTAGATGGTATCGAGTACAGTATATACATACCCTACATTACTCATCTCATATGTAAGTGCCATAGTTTAAAGTGGCTAGTGATACATGTATTGTAATCAGTAATGTAAAAATGAAGTATGGACCTGAGCACCTTGCATTAGGGTAGACCAGCAGAATAACATGTTTGACCCCTAACCTCTTACCTTGGGTAGAACGGCAGGTCTGACCATGCCCCTCCCACCTCTCTGATTAGCGAGTCCAAACGCCTGTCCTAGAGGGGCCGGTCTCTCGCTGACGTCAGCTGATATAGGGTTTACCACGCCAGGCTGCAGGGGCCCGGCGTACGTTCCTGGGAAGGGCTGGTAGAGGAACAGAACAACTGTATTTTCCATTTGTGACAAACATTCACACATACTCCACTACCTACCATGCTAAAGGGCACATTGGCAATGAAAAGTACCTGTGACAATGAACATTTATCCTCCACTTCTTCTGTTCTCCTAACCATTTCTTCAGGCTACTAGTCTTGTAAACCTCTTCTCCCAAAAACAACACACTCCACTACCTACCAAGCGAAAGGGCACATTGAAGGTGAATAGTACCTGAGATCTGACACCAGCAGCCCTCCGGGTTGCTAATTCTCCTCGCCCAGGATTTGAACTAGCAACCTTCTGACTACTGGTCTGCCTCTAACCCCCTAACATTTCAGCTACCTACCTGGTAAAAACCCATCATGGGGGGGCAGGGTGCAGGCATGATCTGGTAGTAGGTGTAGTCGTTGGAGACTGGAGGCTGGGGGGAGGACAGGATGGGGTAAGCTAGGTACGGACCACCTGGGCTGGGGTTGGGCTGCTGCCAGCGCAGGTCCCCTCCTCCGCTATACATGGGGTGCTGTTGTCTGTAGAGGGGAGGGAGAGAACAAATGACTGGTGTAGTGATGATTGTATGAATATACTGCAACATATTAGGACTAATATACCCGTAGGAGGCCAGAGAAAACTGTGTCAAACTAAGACAAAGCTTGTTACACTGCTGATATCAGTGTAAAGCTGACTGTGTGTGTGTGTGTGTGTGTGCTGACAAGGTGACAGCCACACACACACAGCTGACATTTTAACAGCCAGTGGTCTTGAGAGACCACTTCCTGCTATTCAAAACAGACAGGAAGGAAACGAACGTGCAGCATGAGGCAGATCACCCCTGACAAAGAGAAACGCACAGGACACACACACAGGTCGACAGCTCTCAATCACATCCAGGGCATAAAATTAACACCCAACACCTGCGGGTAAAAATGTATATTTCACCAACCCCATTGGCGGGTGGTCAATGTGCAGGGCTCTACAGTGGGAGCATTACATTCCTGAATAAAAAGTCCAAAGTCAAGTATAAGCACATGTGAGTTAGTGTTCAGAAAATGTTGCAGTATCTGTTTTTAAAGTACTTCAACTATTTTGTTTCAAAGCTGCTAATTCCACAAAGAAATATCAATCCTACAGTTGAAGTCTGAAGTATACATACACTTAGGTTGGAGTCATTAAAACTCTTTTCAACCACTCGACAAATTTCTTGTTAACAAACTACAGTTTTGGCAAGTTGGTTAAGGACATCTACTTTGTGCTTGACACAAGTAATCTTTCTAACAATTGTTTACAGACAGATTATTTCACTGTATCACAATTCCAGTGGGTCAGAAGTTTACATACACTAAGTTGACGGTGCCTTTAAACAGCTTGGAGAATTCCAGAAAATGTCATGGCTTTAGAAGCTTCTGATTTGCGTCAATTGGAGGTGTACCTGTAGATGTATTTCAAGATCTACCAGTGCCTCTTTGCTTGACATCATGGGAAAATCTAAATAAATTTTATTTTAACTTTATTTAACTAGACAAGTCAGTAACCACTAGGCTACCCTGCCGCCCATCAGCCAAGACTTCAGAAAAGAAAATGTAGACCTCCACAAGTCTGGTTCATCTACTCCAAAACCGCCATAAAAAAGCCAGACTACGGTAGGCGACTGCACATGGGGACAAAGATCATACTTTTTGGAGAAATGTCCTCTAGTCTGATGAAACAAAAATAGAACTGTTTGGCCATAATGACCATCACTATGTTTGGAGGAAAAAGGGGGATGCTTGCAAGCCGAAGAACACCATCCCAACCGTGAAGCACGGGAGTGGCAGCATCATGTTTTGGGGGTGCTTTGCTGCAAGAGGGACTGGTGCACTTCACAAAATAGATGGTATCATGAGCAGGGGAAATGATGTGGATATATTGAAGCAACATCTCAAGACATCAGTCAGGAAGTTAAAGCTTGGTCACAAATGGGTCTTCCAAATGGACAATGACTCCAAAAATACTTCCAAAGTTGTAAAATGGCTTCAGGACAACAAAGTCAAGGTATTGGAGTGGCCATCACAAAGCCCTGACCTCAATCCTGTAGAAAATGTGTGGGCAGAACTGAAAAAGAGTGTATGAGCAAGGAGGCCTACAAACCTGACTCAGTTACACCAGCTCTGTCAGGAGGAATGGGCCAAAATTCACCCAACTTATTGTGGAAGGCTACCTGAAACATTTGACCTTAGTTAAACAATTTAAAGGCAATGCTACCAAATACTAATTCAGTGTATGTAAACTGACCCACTAGGAATGTGATGATAGAAATAAAAGCTGAAATAAATCATTCTCTACTATTATTCTGACATTTCACATTCTTAAAATAAAGTGGTGATTCTAACTGACCTAAGACAGGGAATTTTTACTATGATTAAATGTCAGGAATTGTGAAAAACTTAGTTTAAATGTATTTGGCTAAGGTGTGTGTAAACTTCTGACTTCAACTGTATGTCCCATCTGGCACAGCTGAGCTCACTGAGTGAAATGCTGATAGATTCATTTTTGGAGGCACTGTGCACAGGCATAAAGGTTGGTATTCTTTCCACAAACGTCTACAAAGTGAGACTTTGTCCTTGTGTTCCTTGGCTATTTACATTGTTTTGCTCACAAGTTCAGTAGTTTTTCAACATTAGTTTGAGTCTGTTGCTTCAACTGATAGCAAAGAGTCAGATCCCAAATCTCACACACCAAGGTAACCTCCCGCCCTTAAAGGGCCAACTCAACAATTTGTCTATTAAATTTTGGTTAAAAAATCCAGTCACAAAAAATGAAAGAGTAATATCACATTTCTTGATTTTTGAAACGTTACAAAGCATGGTAACCTGTTTTTGGTGTGTTTTTATAAAAAATCAGAGTGCCTGGTATATTTTTCTGCCCTAATCACATCCCTGGGTGGTAACTGATCATTCACAGCCTAGCTGTGTGTAACACTCACACGGTATATGGGGGTTTCCTTAGGTGAATCAGAAGGAAGACCCCATCAGTTTTCCCACTGACATGAACACAGGCACATTCCTGGAGGAGGGTCAGAAACAGGAATATTCCGGGACTCCATGGAGATTCTTTCCGAGCTAATGCTAGGCTAACTGTCAGCGGCTGGGTAGTTCCAATACAGATTATATCAGTGACAGTCGCACCTCAGGCTCTTATGGTCAGATTACCAGACACAGATTAAGCCTAGTTTTGAATGAAAAGATATGTGCTCAGAAATTCCCCATTGAATATGGTTTTTAATCCAGGACTAGGTTTAATCTGTGTCCAGGAAACCTGCCCTTAGTGTGTAGGCTGCATGATCTAGGGACTATAAGATGTAGGGTGATGTGTCTACCTGTTGGGTTGGTTCTCCTGGACAAAAGGGTAGCAGGTGATGAGGTAGCTGGGGATTGGGGTGGGCTCTACCCCCCCTCCTCCTTCTCCTCCAGACAAGCTCATGGTGACCAGCGCTCCTTCCAGGGCTTTCTTTTGTGGGATAAACGGCTCCACTTCGGCTGACAGTTTCACATCCTGCAAGGAGAGACAGAGGCAGTCAGAAACAGACGTCACAGACAGGAGAGGAGAGGACCTGACCGGAGAGGAGAGGACCTGACCGGAGAGGACCTGACCGGAGAGGAGAGGACCTGACCGGAGAGGAGAGGACCTGACCGGAGAGGACCTGACCGGAGAGGAGAGGACCTGACCGGAGAGGAGAGGACCTGACTGGAGAGGACCTGACCGGAGAGGAGAGGACCTGACAGGGGAGGACCTGACCGGAGAGGAGAGGACCTGACCGGAGAGGAGAGGACCTGACCGGAGAGGAGAGGACCTGACCGGAGAGGAGAGGACCTGACCCTGACAGGACAGGAGAGGACCTGACCGGACCTGACCTGACCAGAGAGGAGAGGACCTGACCGGAGAGGAGAGGACCTGACCGGAGAGGAGAGGACCTGACCGGAGAGGAGAGGACCTGACCGGAGAGGAGAGGACCTGACCGGAGAGGAGAGGACCTGACCGGAGAGGACCTGACCGGAGAGGAGAGGACCTGACCGGAGAGGACCTGACCGGAGAGGACCTGACCGGAGAGGACCTGACCGGAGAGGAGAGGACCTGACCGGAGAGGACCTGACCGGAGAGGACCTGACCGGAGAGGAGAGGACCTGACTGGAGAGGACCTGACAGGACAGGAGAGGACCTGACCGGAGAGGAGAGGACCTGACCGGAGAGGAGGACCTGACAGGACAGGAGAGGACCTGACCAGAGAGGACCTGACCGGAGAGGAGAGGACCTGACCGGAGAGGAGAGGACCTGACCGGAGAGGACCTGACCGGAGAGGAGAGGACCTGACAGGAGAGGAGAGGACCTGACAGGAGAGGAGAGGACCTGACCGGACAGGAGAGGACCTGACCGGAGAGGAGAGGACCTGACCGGAGAGGACCTGACCGGAGAGGACCTGACCGGAGAGGAGAGGACCTGACCGGAGAGGAGAGGACCTGACCGGAGAGGAGAGGACCTGACTGGAGAGGAGAGGACCTGACCTGGACCAGAGGAGAGAGGACCTGACCGGAGACAGGACAGGAGAGGACCTGACCGGAGACCTGGGAGAGGAGAGGACCTGACCGGAGAGGAGAGGACCTGACCGGAGAGGACCTGACCGGAGAGGAGAGGACCTGACCGGAGAGGAGAGGACCTGACCGGACGGAGAAGACCTGACCGGAGAGGACCTGACCGGAGAGGACCTGACCGGAGAGGACCTGACCGGAGAGGAGAGGACCTGACCGGAGAGGAGAGGACCTGACCGGAGAGGACCTGACCGGAGAGGAGAGGACCTGACCGGAGAGGACCTGACCGGAGAGGACCTGACCGGAGAGGAGAGGACCTGACCGGAGAGGAGAGGACCTGACCGGAGAGGACCTGACAGGACAGGAGAGGACCTGACAGGACCTGACCTGACCAGAGAGGAGAGGACCTGACCGGAGAGGACCTGACAGGACAGGAGAGGACCTGACCGGAGAGGACCTGACCGGAGAGGAGAGGACCTGACCGGAGAGGACCTGACCGGAGAGGACCTGACCGGAGAGGACCTGACAGGAGAGGAGAGGACCTGACAGGAGAGGAGAGGACCTGACCGGACAGGAGAAGACCTGACCGGAGAGGAGAGGACCTGACCGGAGAGGACCTGAGAGGAGAGGACCTGACCGGAGAGGACCTGACAGGAGAGGAGAGGACCTGACCGGACCGGAGAGGACCTGACCGGAGAGGAGAGGACCTGACCGGTGTTACGGATACAGTTATCCTGTGTGTGTGTATCCTGTGTGTGTGTTTCTTTTCTCTCCTTCTCCCCTCACAGGTGAAAATCATCACTCCCCAATCAATCATCAATCAGAAGACACACCTCCTCATATTTCCTAAACCTATCACAGTTCTTTCCCCATGGTTTAAAAACCCCATCATTTGTTTGTTCTGCAGCTCAGCTCAGCTCAATCTCTCTGTAAATGCCATGTCTGTAGGTCTCTGTGTTTCACTCTCGCTTTGTGTCTTAACCTCTCTTTTGTTTAAGCACCTCATAGCACTTTGTCATCACCTGTGAGTATTGTTTTCGGTTATGGTGTTTGTGTTTGATTGCTGGTGGAAAAGGGGGAAACCAAGACAAGTCGCCCATGGGCATACACTACCCGTAGGTGAACTTTGTTAAATACACTAGTTAGAACTGGGCGGACCACCCACTGTATTTTTGGTTAGTTAGTTAGCTGTTGTTAAAGTAGGCTAGTCTAGCTTAGGGGTGTTTTTGAATACTTATTGTTTCTTTCCTTGGGTCCAGCTCAGCCCCTTTTCCTGCTCCCCCATTACCGTGTGTTTATAAATAAACCTAGAGTTTGACGGTAGATTTCAGTTGTCGTGCTTATTTCGTTCACACTTTTCCTTTGTCACAATAATAATTTGCATGAGTTATGTTACGAGTCTCATTACCATCCCCCCTAGGCTGTCGGGCCAAAAGGGATTCGTAACATAAGTGGGGGCTCATCCGGGATCTGTCATAACTGACACCCATGCCGCTCATGTAGATTGTTGTAGTGGTATAGTTCAGTGTTGAGCGTCATAGCTGAAGTAGCATTAGTGTTTGCTATTTCCTTTGGCACTTGTGAAGTAGTGTAAAAATGACTACTTTTGATTTGAAATCTTTTTTGGATAACCCTTCGTGGGAGGTTTTTGACAAATGTCGTAGAGTTGATTTAATGACCTTGGCTGACCATTATTCAGTATCGATTCCGCAGAGTTTAGTTAAGGCGGAGGTGAAACGGATAGTATTAAATGTATTGTTGGAAGAGCAGGTGCTTGTGTTACCGCTGCCTGAGCCTACTACCCCTGTAGCGGATGTTGCTGCTCCTGTAAGACCATTGGTGTCTGATAATGAGGGAGAGGCTAAAACACCAGCCACATTGTCCCATTTTGATCCACTCTCCCCACTGTCAAATGGTGATGCCAGGAGGGATGTCCGTTTAGCACAGTTCCAACTGGAGGTGGAAGAGAGAGCCCAAATTAGGCGAGAGACTCTCCAGTTGGAGATGTGTAAAATAGAGGCAGAAAAAGAACGAGAACAACGGCATTTGGAGATGTGTAAAATTGAGGCAGACAGAGAACAAAGGCAGTTGGAGTTCAAAATGCGCCAGATGGAACTTGAGGCAGAGACAGCGAGGCTAGCCTCCGGTCCTACTGTGCCTGTTTGTGAGCCGTCCTCACCTGCTGTGTCCTCAAACACGTTTGACATTAGTAGGCAGATTGCCTTAGTACCTTTGTTCAGAGAGTCAGAGGTTGACTCCTATTTTTGTGTATTTGAGCGTATAGCCGTAGCATTGAAATGGCCTGAAGAGGTTTGGTGCCTATTACTTCAGTGTAAATTAACTGGTAAAGCCCAAGAGGTTTTGTCAGCGCTACCTCTGGAGGACAGTTTGAATTATGAAGTGGTCAAAGCTACTGTTCTTCGTGCCTATGAGCTTGTGCCTGAGGCATACCGACAGAGATTTAGGTCTCATAGAAAGTCTTCTAGTAAGACTTATGTGGAATTTGCTAGAGACAAGGGAAATCTGTTTGATAAATGGCATGCTGCTAGTAAGGTAACTGATTTCAACTCTCTCCGGGAGTTAATCTTGTTGGAAGAGTTTAAAAATTGCTTACCCGAACGCATTGTAGTTTACCTAAACGAACAGAAAGTATCCACCCTGGCAGAAGCGTCTGTGTTGGCAGACGAGTTTGTGTTGACGCACAAGAGTGTGTTTTCGGCTCAAACTGAGAGTAGAGCTACTGAGTTTCCTACCTTTAGTCCTAGTCGTCCAGCAGTAGTATGTCAAGCACGCCAGAAGAATGAGCGTCGATGTTTCTATTGTCATAAAGTAGGACATATGATTAATGATTGCTTCCTGCTTAAACGCAAACAAGGGATGTCTCTTCGTGCCAAGCCACCAACAGGTGTTGCTCTAATTCGTACGGTTGTGAGGTCTGCAACAAAACAGGTGCCTCAGGGTAACTGTAGTTTGAAAGTCTCAGTCCCCGACCGCAGTTATGAACCATTCATTTTCGAGGGGTTTGTGTCCCTAACGAATGACGAAGCGTCTCAGCGTCCGGTTAAAATCCTTAGAGATACTGGTGCGGCGCAGTCGTTTATATTGTCTGATGTGTTGCCCTTATCTGATGATACATACTGTGGTTCCAGTGTGTTAGTGCAGGGTATTGAAATGGGTTTTGTCCCAGTGCCATTGCACTTTGTGAAAGTACACTCTGAGTTAATCAGTGGAATATTCAGAGTGGGGGTACGCCCTATGTTGCCAGTGAAAGGTGTGACCTTCATAATGGGTAACGATATTGCCGGAGGAAAGGTAGTACCCGTATTGGAAGTATTGGATAAAAGTGACCACTCTCTCTCGAATGAGCTGGCACAGAATTATCCACATGTGTTCCCCGCTTGTGCCGTCACTCGTGCTCAGGCACGACAAGAGGGTGATGAGATAGATTTGTCGAACACTGTTCTGTTCAAAGAGGTTGATCAAGAGGATGGATTGTGTGATACCTCTGAGAAGCATGGACAGGTGCGCCCTGTTGATGCCAAGGTCTTGGCTATAACTGCATTCCCTGCACCTACCACCAGACGAGAGCTACGCCGCTTTTTAGGGATGGTTGGCTACTACCGTAGCTTCTGTAAAAATTTCTCTGCGGTAGTTGCTCCATTGACCGATTTGCTTAGTCCGGCTAGATCATTTGAGTGGTCCCCTGATTGTAAGAGAGCTTTTGAATCAGCGAAAGCACTCTTATGTAGTACACCTGTACTTGCTGCTCCTGATTTTGAACAACCGTTCAAACTTGAGGTAGATGCTAGTGCCAGAGGTGCTGGTGCTGTTCTACTGCAGCAGGACAAGAGTGGAGTGGATCATCCCGTTTGTTATTTTTCACGTAAATTTAATAAATGTCAAACAAACTATGCGACAATAGAACAAGAAGCTCTTGCTTTGTTGTTGGCTCTGCAATACTTTGAAGTATATATTGGTTCCAGTGCCCTACCCGTGATTGTATATACTGACCATAACCCCTTAGTTTTTCTCCACCGAATGTACAACCAGAACCAGCGCCTTATGCGTTGGGCGCTGATTGTACAAAATTATAATTTGGAGATCCGCCACAAAAAGGGTTCTGATAATGTGTTGGCAGATGCTTTGTCTCGTGTGTGAAAATGATTTCTGCATGTTTTGCAAGGTTGTTGCTTTGTTGGGAGTATTAATTGAAATACTGTAGTCGCAACCCCTAGGGTTGCTCTTTTAAGGGTGGGAGTGTTACGGATACAGTTATCCTGTGTGTGTGTATCCTGTGTGTGTGTTTCTTTTCTCTCCTTCTCCCCTCACAGGTGAAAATCATCACTCCCCAATCAATCATCAATCAGAAGACACACCTCCTCATATTTCCTAAACCTATCACAGTTCTTTCCCCATGGTTTAAAAACCCCATCATTTGTTTGTTCTGCAGCTCAGCTCAGCTCAATCTCTCTGTAAATGCCATGTCTGTAGGTCTCTGTGTTTCACTCTCGCTTTGTGTCTTAACCTCTCTTTTGTTTAAGCACCTCATAGCACTTTGTCATCACCTGTGAGTATTGTTTTCGGTTATGGTGTTTGATTGCTGGTGGAAAAGGGGGAAACCAAGACAAGTCGCCCATGGGCATACACTACCCGTAGGTGAACTTTGTTAAATACACTAGTTAGAACTGGGCGGACCACCCACTGTATTTTTGGTTAGTTAGTTAGCTGTTGTTAAAGTAGGCTAGTCTAGCTTAGGGGTGTTTTTGAATACTTATTGTTTCTTTCCTTGGGTCCAGCTCAGCCCCTTTTCCTGCTCCCCCCATTACCGTGTGTTTATAAATAAACCTAGAGTTTGACGGTAGATTTCAGTTGTCGTGCTTATTTCGTTCACACTTTTCCTTTGTCACAATAATAATTTGCAAGAGTTATGTTACGAGTCTCATTACCATCCCCCCTAGGCTGTCGGGCCAAAAGGGATTCGTAACACCGGAGAGGACCTGACCGGAGAGGACCTGACCGGAGAGGAGAGGACCTGACAGGAGAGGAGAGGACCTGACAGGAGAGGAGAGGACCTGACAGGAGAGGAGAGGACCTGACCGGACAGGAGAGGACCTGACCGGAGAGGAGAGGACCTGACAGGAGAGGAGAGGACCTGACAGGAGAGGAGAGGACCTGACAGGAGAGGACCTGACCGGACCGGAGAGGACCTGACCTGACCGGAGAGGACCTGACCGGAGAGGACCTGACCGGAGAGGACCTGACCGGAGAGGAGAGGACCTGACAGGAGAGGAGAGGACCTGACAGGAGAGGAGAGGACCTGACAGGAGAGGAGAGGACCTGACCGGAGAGGAGAGGACCTGACCGGAGAGGAGAGGACCTGACAGGAGAGGAGAGGACCTGACAGGAGAGGAGAGGACCTGACAGGAGAGGAGAGGACCTGACAGGAGAGGAGAGGACCTGACAGGAGAGGACCTGACCGGAGAGGACCTGACAGGAGAGGAGAGGACCTGACAGGAGAGGAGAGGACCTGACAGGAGAGGACCCTGACCGGACAGGAGAGGACCTGACAGGACAGGAGAGGACCTGACAGGAGGAGAGGACCTGACAGGACAGGAGAGGACCTGACAGGACAGGAGAGGACCTGACAGGAGAGGAGAGGACCTGACAGGAGAGGAGAGGACCTGACCGGACAGGAGAGGACCTGACCGGAGAGGACCTGACAGGAGAGGACCTGACCGGAGAGGACCTGACCGGAGGACCTGACCGGAGAGGAGAGGACCTGACAGGAGAGGAGAGGACCTGACAGGAGAGGAGAGGACCTGACAGGAGAGGAGAGGACCTGACAGGAGAGGAGAGGACCTGACAGGAGAGGAGAGGACCTGACAGGAGAGGAGAGGACCTGACCGGAGAGGAGAGGACCTGACCGGAGAGGAGAGGACCTGACAGGAGAGGAGAGGACCTGAGGGAGAGGAGAGGACCTGACAGGAGAGGAGAGGACCTGACAGGAGAGGGAGGACCTGGACCTGACAGGAGAGGAGAGGACCTGACAGGAGAGGAGAGGACCTGACAGGAGAGGAGAGGACCTGACAGGAGAGGAGAGGACCTGACAGGAGAGGAGAGGACCTGACAGGAGAGGAGACCTGGACCTGACAGGAGAGGACCTGACCGGAGAGGAGAGGACCTGACCGGAGGAGGGACCTGACCGGACCTGACAGGACAGGAGAGGACCTGACAGGACAGGAGAGGACCTGACCGGACAGGAGAGGACCTGACCGGACAGGAGAGGACCTGACAGGAGAGGAGAGGGACCTGACAGGAGACAGGGAGGGAGAGGACCTGACAGGACCTGACCGGACAGGAGAGGACCTGACCGGACAGGAGAGGACCTGACAGGAGAGGAGAGGACCTGACAGGAGAGGAGAGGACCTGACAGGAGAGGAGAGGACCTGACAGGAGAGGAGAGGACCTGACCTGACAGGACAGGAGAGGACCTGACAGGAGAGGAGAGGACCTGACAGGAGAGGAGAGGACCTGACAGGAGAGGAGAGGACCTGACAGGAGAGGAGAGGACCTGACAGGAGAGGAGAGGACCTGACCGGAGAGGAGAGGACCTGACCTGACAGGAGAGGAGAGGACCTGACAGGAGAGGACCTGACAGGAGAGGAGAGGACCTGACAGGAGAGGACCTGACAGGAGAGGACCTGACCGGAGAGGAGAGGACCTGACAGGAGAGGAGAGGACCTGACAGGACAGGAGAGGACCTGACAGGAGAGGAGAGGACCTGACAGGACCCTGACAGGGAGAGGACCTGACAGGAGAGGAGAGGACCTGACCGGAGAGGAGGGACCTGACCGGAGGAGGAGGGACCTGACCGGAGAGGACCTGAGAGGACCTGACAGGAGAGGAGAGGACCTGACAGGAGAGGAGAGGACCTGACAGGAGAGGAGAGGACCTGACAGGAGAGGAGAGGACCTGACAGGAGAGGAGAGGACCTGACAGGAGAGGAGAGGACCTGACAGGACAGGAGAGGACCTGACAGGAGAGGAGAGGACCTGACAGGACAGGAGAGGACCTGACAGGAGAGGACCCTGACAGGAGAGGACCTGACAGGACCTGACAGGAGAGGAGAGGACCTGACAGGAGAGGAGAGGACCTGACAGGAGAGGAGAGGACCTGACTGGAGAGGATCTGACAGGACAGGAGAGGACAGGATCACCTCGCAACGCACCAGACAGACTCAGGAGTGATAGACCTCTCACTTTTGTGCCAAAATAAGAGCAGTTAAAGTGGACCCATATTAGGTTATGTTCAGGACTGTGGGTCAATCAGGGATAAATCAACATACAATGACAAAGATCAGCTGGTACTGACAGCACAATCACTGTGTGAAGTCTTCCTGGAACGTAGTTATTTTAGTAACCCAAGGGGTGACATCAATGATCCATCAACAATCCATAGACATTTAGGTCTAAGATCAATCACACAGGACTGGAGAGTAGGCTGTCAGTCAGTAGTAAACATTGATATCTGACTAAGAGACCGACGACCCTAAGCTATATGACTGGACCACAAAGTCTGAGTAGGCCTGTTACCTAAGGAGCAGCTCGCTGCTTCACCCAGCGAGAATAGAATAGGGTGCCAAGGCTAGACTAATTATTAACATAACTCATGACTTCATCTGGCATCATCTCCACGACACAGCCAAAACAGAACTGGTTCCTTCACAACAAATGAAACTGGCAACAAGAGAAACAACTTTTCACTGGGTCTGAGAATGGAGAGTTGGAGTCAATGGCTGATCTCTGAAAATACACCTTATTACAATAGTGAACTACTTTGACCAGGGCACATAGAATAGCATCCTGCCCAGGGGTATTTTTTAAAATGTAACCTTTGTTTAAGTAGGCAAGACAGTTAGGAATTGGTTCTTATTTACAATGATGGCCTAGGAACAGTGGATTAACTGCCTTGTTCTGAGGCAGAACAACAGATTTTTACCTTGTCAGTTCGGGGATTCGATCTAGCAACCTTTCGGTTACTGGCTGAACTAGTAACCATAAGCCACTAGGCTACATGCTGGTTAGCCACTCTAACCACTAGGCTACCTGGCTACCTACAGTACATCAAGCTGCCTAACGAAGCAGGCGATAGGCTCCTGCGCTATGGGCTGTTTTAATGTGGACAAGGCTACTTACTTATATAGGGAATAGGGTGCCAAGTCGGTCACAGCCGATGAAAGCATAACAAAGTGTTGACCTTAGAGCAGTGTGATCAGGGGACATGTGAGTGTAGCAGACAGACACAGCAACATGTAACCTGGTGCAATAGAAACACTTCCTGGTTGGTCTGACACTGATCAGAGTAGTGTGGAGAGCAGAGTACTGTTTCCTTGTACTCAGAGAACATGACTGACGGAGGGCCTTAGAACACACAGTCCAATGCCTGTGCTTTCAGCCTAACCCTTCCTATTAAGTTATGCCAACACAATACAGCATTTTTAGGGAGTGCCTTGGAACTGTTATGCTTCATTGGTAAACATTTGTTGCCCCTTTCATCCAAAGAGCCCCTCTCCCTACCAGCTACCACTAACATTAAACACTAGGTAGCACTCCTACCATCAGCATTCTGTCCCGAGACATTCCTTTCCTCTGGCCCTGAAGGTGCCCCTTAGATGCTGATCTTGAGTTAGTTTTGCATTTCCCCCACTATTGGTTGAGGTTAGGATTGGGGTGTAAGGTCCTCTCCTGTCCAGTCAGGTCCTCTCCTGTCCAGTCAGGTCCTCTCCTGTCCTGGATCTAGCTAATCCTAGATCTGTACCTAGGGAAACTTCACCTCAGAGCCACCAGAGAGCAACCAGCAGAGCCGGGGTGGTAATGACTCAGTCACCCAGCATCTTCAGGAGGACTTTATGGGTCAGCTATATTTAGCTGCTCATTCTTCCCAGAGAGATTACACTAGTAGCCAACTATGTGTTACATAAGGTCTCTAAAGACAATGTCAACTAGGACACAGCCTACCCACAAAGATCCTTTAATTCAATTGTTCTATTTCATTCTGGGGGCCTACATCTATTGCCATCATGCCACAGGGACAGAGGAGGTGGTGGTTTGTGGTATGCGTGTGTGTGTGTGTGTGGTATGTATGTGTGTGTGTGTGTGGGGGGTGTGGTATGTATGTGTGTGTGTGTGTGGTATGTATGTATGTGTGTGTGTGGTGTGTGGTATGTATGTGTGTGTGTGGTGTGTGTGGGTGTGGTATGTATGTGTGTGTGGTGTGGTATGTATGGTGTGTGTGGGTGTGGAGGGGAGGAAGGCTGTGATGAAATGTCAAAATAATACAGGTCATAAATAGAGGTCGACCGATTATGATTTTTCAATGCCTATACTGATTATTGGAGGACCAAAAAGGCCGATACCGATTAAATGGCCAATTTTATTTTATTTTTTAAAATGTATTTGTAATAATGACAATTACAACAATACTGAATGAACACTTATTTTAACTTAATATAATACATCAATAAAATCAATTTAGCCTCAAGTAAATCATGAAACATGCTCAATTTGGTTTAAATAATGCAAAAACAAAGTGTTGGAGAAGAAAGTAAAAGTGCAATATGCGCTATGAAAGAAAGCTAACGTTTAAGTTCCTTGCTCAGAACATGAGAACATATGAAAGCTGGTGGTTCAGTTTAACATGAGTCTTCAATATTCCCAGCTAAGAAGTTTTAGGTTGTAGTTATTCTAGGAATTATAGGACTATTTCCCTCTATACCATTTGTATTTAATTAACCGTTGACTATTGGATGTTCTTATAGGCACTTTAGTATTGCCAGTGTAACAGTATAGCTTCCATCCCTCTCCTCGCTCCTCCCTGGGCTCGAACCAGCAACACAACGACAACAGCCACCACATCAAAGCAGCGTTACCCATGCAGAGCAAGGGAAACAACCACCCCAAGGCTCAGAGCGAGTGAAGTTTGAAACGCTATTAGCGCGCGCTAACTAGCCTGCCATTTCAAAAAAAATAAAAAAATAGGCAAGCCAGCGCCCAAAAATACCGATTTCCAATTGTTATGAAAACTTGAAATCGGCCCTAATTAATCGGCCCTAATTAATCGGTCGACCTCTAGTCATAAAATATCCATCATAAAATGTGTCACAAAGTATCTGTCAAACATACCTGTACAGCTCGCCGACACATCACAAACCACAGTACCATGTCAAATCAACAGAGGCTTACCTCTCTGAAAATAAAATACAAAGGATGACAATTATCCATTGTTTGAAACAATGTCCTCCAGGGTTTGGATAGGTCAGATGAGATGCAGCCTACTGCTCTAGTATTGGTATCATCAGTGGATTGGAAGAGTGGAAAGATAATGTAGGCCACTAGATGGGACAGCAACAGGGTGACAGCCTGGGTCAAAGCTGGGAAATACAGGTCAACAGCTCAGTGTCTGAAAGGAATGTTGTCAAAGCACTCTCAATGAGCTTTTCTGTCTGTCTGGATGGATGGGTGGGCCTGGGTGGGTTCTGGGTGAAACTGAAGAAACACAGACCATCTCTACAACCCCTCCCCACTGTTCCCTCTCCTCATCCCCCCACCCTGCTCTGTTGCTCCGACCAAATCACATTTTGCTATCAATTGAATTAATGTGTGTTTGTAGTCCTGATGAATGCTGCTTCAGGGGACTTTAAACACTGATATGGAAACACTGAACTGGGTCTGACTACTAAGTCATGACCATTGGACTGTTTATCTCGGTTCACCTCTTATCAAGACTGACCATTGACATCATGTTGACTGAATCACAGGCGTTCCTACCCAGCTGACACGTCGGGACTTGCTGCTTGAGTCCCAAATGGCACCCTATTCCTTTCATAGTGCACTACTTTTGACCAGAGCCCAATATGGTGCCATTTGAGATGGAGTCCAGACCTATCACTGGGGCGGGCAGCTGCGGTCAGAGGATAGATCAACCTCATCCCCCCCTTTCATTCTGAGAGGAGGAAAGGAAGAGGGAGAGTTGACACGAGTTCACGACACAAAGACACTCCATTCTCCCAGCCAGGGTCGGAATGTATGAATCCAGCATCAGTACAGCAGTGAACACACACCACACACCGCCATTGTTTCCCAGTGCTACTGTACTGTCCGTGGGCAGTGTGGGCTGACATCTGATAGATCCAGGGGTCCTGAGTGGTCAACACAGAGCGCTAGGGGTGACGTAGCCAGCTGAAAACAATACACTGCAGTATACTAGATGGCAGCTTTCTGTGGCCTAAATTATGGTGCCATATACTGTCATGGAATTAAGCCTAGTGAAAAATATGCCATTTTAAATGAACCATATGCTTTGTTTCCATATGAGGTTTGATGGTTAGGACTACTCTAAAGAGAGCTGGTTACTTTAGATAATTACGTGAAGTTAGTTACACAAAACAGAGGGGTTGGCTGTGTTACTTTAGATGACAAGGATGCTGATAGAGGAGAGGTTGGTAAATTTAAACTTTAGGTGAGGGACGTTACAGGAAGTAGGCCTGGCAAGCTATAGGTGACGTTACAGGAAGTAGGCCTGGCTAGCTATAGGTGACGTTACAGGAAGTAGGCCTGGCTAGCTATAGGTGACGTTACAGGAAGTAGGCCTGGCTAGCTATAGGTGACGTTACAGGAAGTAGGCCTGGCTAGCTATAGGTGACGTTACAGGAAGTAGGCCTGGCTAGCTATAGGTGACGTTACAGGAAGTAGGCCTGGCTAGCTATAGGTGACGTTACAGGAAGTAGGCCTGGCTAGCTATAGGTGACGTTACAGGAAGTAGGCCTGGCTAGCTATAGGTGACGTTACAGGAAGTAGGCCTGGCTAGCTATAGGTGACGTTACAGGAAGTAGGCCTGGCTAGCTATAGGTGACGTTACAGGAAGTAGGCCTGGCTAGCTATAGGTGACGTTACAGGAAGTAGGCCTGGCTAGCTATAGGTGACGTTACAGGAAGTAGGCCTGGCTAGCTATAGGTGACGTTACAGGAAGTAGGCCTGGCTAGCTATAGGTGACGTTACAGGAGGTAGGCCTGGCTATAGGTGACGTTACAGGAGGTAGGCCTGGCTATAGGTGACAGGGGAGACAGTTACAGGATTAGGCCTGAGAGGATCAGTTGAGGAGTGAGGATGGTGGCCCAACCAGGATAAGCCAATTACACAACTAGTTACAACAGAGTCAGTTGCTATATGACTCCAGCCCTAGTCCACCAGGGAAAAGAGACTCCAAACATGTGCGCCCTGGCTGGGGGAGACTCAGCCAGGAAGTCCCTGGCTGTGTCCAGGTCTGGGTTCTTTAACTCTGGGTGCCATTCTCCATTCTGCTGGTGTGAAGGTGTAGGTTGTTTGTTCAGACGGAGTTGTATGTGATTGATTGATTAGCGCCTGGGATGTGAGTGAGAATAGCAGCGATTGTGGAAAAGGCTGCAGGTTGGCGTGTGTGTGTGTGTATGCGTGTTAGAGCGAGGAAGAGAGAGAATAGCAGCAATTATGGAAGATGCATTAGCAGGTAGCCTAGCGGTTAGAGGGTAAGGCCAGTCACCCTGAAAGTTCGATGGTTCGAATCCTGAGCCGACTAGGTGAAAAATCTGTAGATGTGCCCTAGAGCAAGGCACTTAACCCTAATTGCTCCTATAAGTGGAGCTCAGCTCCAGACGTGTGGTGAAAAAGCCAGGGCAGCACTGGCCTGGCAAAACTGGGTGGGACTACTGGGCCATCAACCATCAAACCCTTTGTCCATTCAAGCTTTTGTCTCTGTTTCATTGTCTTCTAACATTCTCAGCTGGAAAGAGAGAAGTTGTATTGTTCTTCACTGTTGTTGAATGGGAGGGGGCAAGAGAGGGAGCAATAGAGTGGTGGGTGGATGAGCGAGCTCGAGTGTGTGCATGTACACTACATTTTGAAAAATATATTAAAGTCACAAGCATGAAACCATCTTGGGTCCTTGAATCTCCCATGCACCATCATCACATCACTGTGGACCAAAACTCAGCCTATGTGGCATCTGATGGTGACACAGGAGGACTTCATCCAAATCAAATCACATTTTATTTGTCACACGCGCCGATTACAACAGGTGTCGACCTTACTGTGAAATGCTTACTGTCAAGCCCTTAACCAACAACTCAGTTCAAGAAATAGCCAGCTGAAAACAATACCCTGCAGTATACTAGATGGCAGCCTTCTGTGGCCTATACTATGGTGCCATTTACTGTCATGGAATTAAGCCGAGTGAAAAATATGACATTTTAAATGGGCACTTACAGTAAGTCAGACCACATAATAGAGTAGCTAACTTGCATCATAGTTAAGTTACTCTATGCGCAGCAGGAGACACTAAATGGAATGTGATTCAAATGCAAAAGAACCGGACATTTCTCCAGAGCGAGTCAGCTGGCTAGTTAGTTGTCAACAATATACCACACACTCACTGCAGACTGGAAGTTTCTGGTAACTGGTCACTACCTAGCTAGTTAACTTAGCCTGGTCCGTATTATAATAACTATCTAGCTAGTTATTTAACGGTGTGTCAAACATCAAAGTTCACCAGATACCTAAGTCAGTTCATGTCAACCGATATGTTGACATGAACTGTCATTAATGTCAACACATTGTGACAGTATAGGTACTGTAACTAGTTTAGTTAGATTCTCAATATAGTTAGCCTCAATTAAAACATATCTAGTACATAGATCAGCATATCAGGGAGAATAGATGAGATATTGGCCATCCAAAATGACAAGCGTATAAAAGCTGCTTAGCTAACTGGCTAGTTAGCCAGTTAGCTAGTTCACTTCTCTTTACTTACACTTAGCGATCTAGTTAGATGACAAATCATTGACAATAATAAAACATCGGATAAACTCACGGACACTTCTAAAACATTAAAGGGACATTGTTACCTGCAGATACGTTTTGGGCCTAGCTAGCTAGCTTCATATTCCCATTAGCTAACTAAAGCCAGTTGTGCCGTTACCAGACATAATCGGTTCCGTCATTACTTCGCAGAGAAAATCTGTCTTTACCTTATCACAAGACTCCATGTCAATCGCTGAGACCGTGGCAGACCGTCATTGAGCACGCAGTGGTCGTCAAGATATAGGTGATTTAATTTTCTTCATTGTAAATGTTGAGCCATTTGTGTGAAACACACCCTGTTTTACCTCTGCCTAGTTGAACTGTTGCTGCCTAGCTAGCTCGGCTAGCTCTGAATGTGTCAACGTAGGAATGGAATGGCAGAGGGGATGGTCATCTGGGACGGAAAGCCCACAGTCTCAAACAATGTTCGTCTTTGCCTTCGGCGTCTGTCACTGATAAGATTTGATGGACCAGGATAAATAGGCCTACTGTGCAAAAAGTATATATTTTTTTGTTGCGTAAAGCAGCTGCAGTCAGAAGTTTACACACACCTTAGCCAAATACATTTAAACTCAGTTTTTCACAATTCCTGACATTTAATCCTAGTAAAATTACCTGTTTTAGGTCAGTTAGGATTGCCACTTTATTTTAAGAATGTGAAATGTCAGAATAATAGTAGAAAATTATTTATTTCAGCTTTTATTTCTTTCATCACATTCCCAGTGGGTCAGAAGTTTACATACACTCAATTAGTATTTGGTAGCATTTCCTTTAAATTGTTTAACTTGGGTCAAACGTTTTGGGTAGCCTTCCACAAGCTTCCCACAATAAGTGGGGTGAATTTTTGCCCAATCCTCCTGACAGTGCTGGTGTAACTGAGTCAGGTTTGTAGTCCTCCTTGCTCATACACACTTTTTCAGTTCTGCCCACAAATCTTCAATGGGATTAAGGTCAGGGCTTTGTGATGGCCACTCCAATACCTTGACTTTGTTGTCCTCAAGCCATTTTGCCACAACTTTGGAAGTATGCTTGGGGTCATTGTCCATTTGGAAGACCCATTTGCGACCAAGCTTTAACTTTCTGACTGATGTCTTGAGATGTTGCTTCAATTTATCCACAATTTTCCTCCCTCATAGTGCCATCTATTTTGTGAAGTGCACCAGTCCCTCCTGCAGCAAAGCACTCCCACAACATGATGCTGCCACTTCACGGTTGGGATGGTGTTCTTCAGCTTGCAAGCCTCCTTTTTCCTCCAAACATAGTGATGGTCATTATGGCCAAACAGTTCTATTTTTGTTTCATCAGACCAGAGGACATTTCTCCAAAAAGTACGATCTTCGTCCCCGTGTGCAGTTGCCTACCATAGTCTGGCTTTTATATGACGGTTTTGGAGTAGTGGCTTCTTCCTTGCAGAGCGGCCTTTCAGGTTATGTCGATATAGGACTAGTTTTACTGTGGATATAGATACTTTTGACCTGTTTCCTCCAGCATCTTCACAAGGTCCTTTGCTGTTGTTCTAAGATTGATTTGCACTTTTCGCACCAAAGTATGTTCATCTCTAGGAGACAAAACGCATCTTCTTCCTGTGAAATATGACAGCTTGTTTGTTACAGATGAACGTGGTCCCATGGTGTTTATACTTGCATACTATTGTTTGTTACAGATGAATGTGGTACTTTCAGGCGTTTGGAAATTTCTCCCAAGGATGAACCAGACTTGTGGAGGGCTACAATTACTTTTCTGAGGTCTTGGCTGATTTCTTTTGATTTACTCATGATGTCAAGCAAAGAGGCACTGTGTTTGAAGGCAGGCCTTGAAATACACCCACAGGTACACCTCCAATTGACTCAAATGATGTCAATTAGCCTATCAGAAGCTTCGAAAGCCATGACATCATTTTCTGGTATTTCCAAGCTGTTTAAAGGCACAGTCAACTTAGTGTATGTAAGCTTCCGACCCACTGGAATTGTGACACAGTGAATTATAAGTGAAATAATTAGTCTGTAAACAATTGTTAGAAAAATGACTTGTGTCATGCACAATGTAGATGTCCTGATCGACTTGCCAAAACTATAGTTTGTTAACAAGAAATTTGTGGAGTGGTCGAAAAACAAGTTTTAATTGCTACAACCAAAGTGTATGTAAACTTCCGACTTCAACTGTATGTCTAGCCTACAACACCGAATCAACTTTTGGATTATAATTCTAACAGATTTCTGCTTTGCTACTGTTCTGTATGCAATGTGATGGATGACATAGATTCCCTCCCATCACTGAAAATGTATCTATCTATTCATAAGTTTCTGCACACAAACAATTGACTAACACTAAGAACAGGAGTCTGTTGCAACTACCAAATAATACTGATATTTACAAATAATATAGTATGGAACCAATGTTAGCATGAGAGCTAAAAAGTAGACGGTATCTAGACCTACATTGAAATGTCATATACAGTAAACACAGTTGGAGAACATTAGTTTGTTTTATTCACAACAGCCAACGTGCATTCAATGCTGCAGCTACATGTTGTGAAAAAGGTTTCCCAACACCAGCTGCCAGTCAACAGGCACAAATAAACCAGTGTGTTTTTGTACTCAAACTGCCCACCGAAGAAAATACAGCGACATTTCTTAAATCATTCTACTAAAGTCTTGTGAAGGGCTTGACGTAAACCGAGATGTCCCTTAGAGAGCGCTGATGTCTTCTAGAAAGCAGCATCTCTCCTTCTCTGGGAAACGCAGTGTCAGATCACAAAACATCTCTGTGCTGCTGTGTAGCTCCTCTCAGCCCATCCACACTGGATCGTTTGGTTTCTATTCTGACACATTGGAACAGTTGATGGAGATTCTCCTTCCTATCTTTCAGTGCTGTCCATTGTCACATGTCAGTCAGAATCATGTGAGTTTGCTGACGATGGCTTGGTTGAGAGAGTTGAGTTGTTTAGTCCATTTGTCTAAGGCAGTGTAGCGCGCACCTCCTCTCTTCTGGTAGTCTAGCTCCAACAACTGGTTGACCTGGTCGATACGGCCTTGGATGGTGCTACAGGGAGGAAACCACAGCACAAGAGATCAGAGAACAATGGTTCAATAAATACAACACAAGAATGGACATCGGCATCCTAGCAACATGACTAAACATTCTTTCCATCTTGGTCAGGAAAACATTTAGAAATGTATCAATATTGTATAAAACAATGCATTTTTATATAAAAATGGGATCAACAACATCAACATCAATATTTGCATTTGGTTATGGTTCAAATTACACAAATCACTGTGGATAGCATTAGTTGGAGTCATTGTTGAACTTCTTTCACTGTTTGGTTTCTGTCAAGCACCTGAACCACTGATGTGTGTACTCTCTCTCTCAACCAATTATCACATCTACACTAAGCTGTCTGATGAACACATTCCACCACCTCCACATTTCACTACATACAGTACATATTCTGTTGAGCTCCATGACAACGGTGGGAATGCAGTGTCAAATGTCAATCTGTTCCAGTTGACTGGCTGTAGATCTGATCAGGCTGAGGGTAGTAAACAATACACAGCAGTCTGCTACAGTAGCATGGGAAATAATAAAGACATGCTAGATAAGATACCCGCAAACTGTTGATTTCTCCCAAAGTTTTATTTGCCCAACGTTTTGATCAATAGATCTTCATCCGGCTGACAAGGACCTTTGGGTCAAAACGTTGCACAATAAAACTGCGGGAGCAATCAACAGTTTACAGGTATCTTTCATCAGTTTACTTTTTGTAGCCTGCAAGTTACTGAATGTGTGCATGTACACTACTTCTAAACTAAATAATGAAACCAGTAATAGATGACAGATCTGCAATAAATTAAACAGGGAAGAATAGCACCACAGAGAGAGAGAGAGAGAGAGACAGAGAGAGAGACTCATGCTGGCCTCCTGCATTCCTCAAAGTGCAGGGTGGAAACTATGAGGAACTGAGAAATGAGGAATTCAAATGATCCCCGTACACGAAACATGTCTTAACACACATGCACAAGAAACATGCTCTGCTTCGTCTTGTGATGCCCGTGTCAGCCAGGTACACTATACACTGAGTATACTAGGACTGTCCCAACAACAAAAAATAGTTTGTGTATGTTTATTTTTTACATATATAGACACACCCTATTGTTTGAATAAAATCAACTATATGTTGGCTACTGAGCATGTCTGATGCTTTAAGCACTGCAATTAAAAATAAAGACACAAATTACCAAAGAGGGAGCCAGAGATCACTATAGCCTAACCAGAAAGACAAAAACCTGTTCCCAACCAGACCCTCCTCTTCCCGCTGCTGCTGGCCTTTGCAGCTTCTGCCGTTAGGCTCCTGAAGTATCCGGTAATAGGCTACACCAACGGCCATCAACCTTTTCTATTTGGAGTGGCAAGTTATTGTACCATTTCTACTGATCTGCGTGCCAGTTATGATTTTCATATGCACATTTTTGTAAAAGTTCCATTTAATGTATAATAAAGTCTTCATATCTCAAAATCAATGTCATGTGGTCAATAAGAATTCTACCTAAAGAAAAAAGTAACTTCTATTGCCAATAGGTAAAAATAGCCTACATAATGCCAACAAATAAAAACACTGCAGGCCACAGGTAGAAAAAATCCTGATAAAAATAAATATCCTATAAATCACATAAGTAATCAAGTAGGCCTTTATGACGTTTCCACCCGTTCAGGGTATTGCATTTTTTCCTCTTTCATGCCGAGTGGTTATCGAAAGAGCTGAAATATTTTTTAAATAGGCTACGTTGAGGAACTATTTTCATTCTCAATGGATGTAAAAACAGACTTTGTTTACTTGCTGTTGAAGGCGAAGAAAACATTTATTTGAGAAGCTCCACAGTGATGGGGAGTTAAGACAATCGGAAATACTATCCGATCCCCAAATTGGCACACACTCGGCTAACAATGTGTCCACTCCTACAATGACAACGGTAAGACTGGAATAATAATATTGTGAAAGCATTCAAATAAATGACAGTAACCAAACACTGTAGATAAGAAATGTTGGTCATTTACGTTAAATGTACTGCTGGTGATACTGGTGTACCATCCCGCAGCCTGCAAAGGATTAGTCCATTCAGACAGGAGTGAATCAGACAGATGTCTCGTGTGCCATCATTTTTTTGAATATATTTGCCACTGCTCCACTGAAAAAAACTCTTGGTTGACCAACAGCCTATTGACCAAACAATCGACTAAATGGGGTAAGCCCTAAGAGCATACAAAACATTAGGAACACCTTCCTAATATAGTGTTGCACCCTTCGCCCTTTGGCCCTCAGAACAGCCTCAATTCATCAGGGACTGGACTCTACAAGATGTCAAAAGGGGATGCTGGCCCATGTTGAATCCAATGTTTCCTTCCCACAGTTGTGTCAAGTAGGCTGGATGTCCTTTGGGTGGAGGACCATCCTGATACACACAGGAAACCCATCAGCGATCCATGTCTCAAGGCTTTAAAATCCTTCTTCAACCCGTCTCCTCCCCTTCATCTACACTGACTGAAGTGGATTTAACAAGTGAAATAAGGGGTCATAGCTTTCACCTGGTCAGTCTGTCAATGGAAGAGCACTCGGTGTAGTATATAAGAGGTATTCAGCCTCTCATAGAAATACAGAAGAGTCTAGAGAAAACATACAAGTCTTCCATGGCGTGAATGTCTGTTTGATGCAAAAAATTAAATCCTAACAGTGTATTCTACACTCCTAAATGGTAGTTTGGGCCACAGATCAGATGCATGTCTAGGACAAACTTACTTGTCCAATATGCATTGCACCAACAAACTCTCCACGTCACAAACATCTATGTTCAGCTCCTGAGACAGAGGAGACAGAACACAGGGCGTTACACTTTGATCAATCCAAACAGCAACATCAGAGACCTAATAAATACATGATCGACTCAGCAAAGTTCATTATCAGATACATTATCAATACACACAGTGAAGTCAATGATTAACTAGCCTGGTCTCAGATCTGTTTGTGCTGTCCTACCAACACTTATTGTAAAAATCATCATGCCAATGACCATAGGAATTGGCAAAACAAAAACAACAACAAAAAAATCACACAAACAGATCTTGGACCAGGCTAGTTAGTCCAGATGCCTGTGCTGTCCTCAGACTTACCTTAGAGATGAATGGGATGTGTATTCTAGTGTAAGGCTTGATGAGCGCGATAAGGACCTGGGTCCTGATGTTCCGCAGCAGCTCTGGAAAATAAGACAAAACAGCACTGATCAGAGTCTCTTCAGTCCACACCCCGTCCACCAGGGCACACTCACCCCGTCCACCAGGGCACACTCACCCCGTCCACCAGGGCACACTCACCCCGTCCACCAGGGCACACTCACCCCGTCCACCAGGGCACACTCACCCCGTCCACCAGGGGGCACACTCACCCCGTCCACCAGGGCACACTCACCCCGTCCACCAGGGAACTCAATATGCAGATACTGGTACAGTTTGTTGTTTGTTGAAACCTCGTCTTCAATGCAATACTTCCATGTCTCGTTCATCAACAAATGTGAGAAAGCCCACACATATACACACAGGCACACAAACACCACTCACCCTCTATGTGTTCTCTGATGAAGGGGTCATCCATGATACTACTATGGTTGGTCTTCAGTATCTTCTCAAACTCTGTGATGTCATTATTCTGATAGGAGCTGAGAGTAGACACACAACAGTAGAATAGTCACTGGGTTAGAATAATGACATTACAATCCATAAAATAATGACAGACAGTTGAAGTCAGAAGTTTACATACACCTTAGCCAAATACATTTATTCTTAGTTTCACAATTCCTGACATTTAATCCTAGTAATAATTCCCTGTTTGAGGTCAGTTAGGATCACCACTTTATTTTAAGAATGTGAAATGTCAGAATAATAGTAGAGAGAATGATTTATTTCAGCTTTTATTTCTTTCATCACATTCCCAGTGGGTCAGAAGTTTACATACACTCAATTAGTATTTGGTAGCATTGCCTTTAAATTGTTTAACTAAGGTCAAACGTTTTGGGTAGCCTTCCACAAGCTTCCCACAATAAGTTGGGTGAATTTTGGCCCATTCCTCCTGACAGAGCTGGTGTGACTGAGTCAGGTTTTTAGGCATCCTTGCTCACACACGCTTTTTCAGTTCTGCCTACAAATCTTCAATGGGATTGAGGTCAGGGCTTTGTGATGGCCACTCTAATACCTTGACTTTGTTGTCCTTAAGCCATTTTGCCACAACTTTAGAAGTATGCTTGGGGTCATTGTCCATTTGGAAGACCCATTTGTGACCAAGCTTTAACTTCTTGAATGATGTCTCGAGCTGTTGCTTCAATTTATCCACATAATTTTCCTCCCTCATAATGCCATCTATTTTGTGAAGTGCACCAGTCCCTCCTGCAGCAAAGCACCCCACAACATGATGCTGCCACCCCCGTGCTTCACCTTGTTGGGATGGTGTTCTTTGGCTTGCAAGCCTCCCCCTTTTCCTCCAAACATAACAATGGTCATTATGGCCAAACAGTTATATTTTTGTTTCATCAGACTAGAGGACATTTCTCCAAAAAGTATGATCTTTGTCCCCATGTGCACTTGCAAACCGTTGTCTGGCTTTTTTATGATGGTTTTGGAGCAGTGGCTTCTTCCTTGCAGAGCGGCCTTTCAGGTTATGTCGATATAGGACTTGTTTTACTGTGGATATAGATACTTTTGTACCGGTTTCCTCCAGCATCTTCACAAGGTCCTTTGATTTATACTTTTCGCACCAAAATACGTTCATCTCTAGGAGACAAAAGGTGTCTCCTTCCTGAGCGGTATGATGGCCGCGTGGTCCCATGGTGTTAAGGGAGGAGACCAGAGCTAAAGAGCAAATGCCTTTCAAATGGGCTTTTTATGGTCGTTGCCATTCAATCCAGCATCCGCTGTGTTAACGAATGTGGAACCCGTGAACGGTAGGGCATTCATGCTTCTCACACTGTTCAGAGCAGACATACCAGAAACCCCTCCCCAACTACACCTGTCAACCAGTCATCGTCTGGGAAACAAACAGAGCTCACGGAGGCCTCAGCCTCGTTTTACATTTTGAGAGAGAGGTGTCAGAGCCACAGGAGTGGTTCCATTTCCTTCTGCAATTGCATCAAAATCACAGAGCAGAAACCCTCTGTGTCGTGGATCCCAGACTGATCATACATTAGGTTGAAGAGACGCCACAGCTGAACCCGTGGTTAAAGGGTATCTTCACTATGTTACACCTCCATCAACCACTTATATGTGATGTAAAACAATAACAGTTTGGGTCGACTGACAACTCAGCACAAATATGTGGAAATAGGTTGTAAATAGTGACGTTATCGTATAACTGATGCCATGGCTTTCTACCCTAAAATATCAGCAACACCACCATGGATGACTAGAAGCACAAACGTCTTCTTACCTTACTAGATTTGTCATGGCCAAGATCTCTGGGTCGTTTTTATAGGGTTTGGCCTGTCACAGAAAAACACAATAAGAACAGCCACTGTAATACAACACTGTATCAAGCAGTGTTTGCTGCAGGTGATTTGAATTTGATTAATGCAACGTTGCCTCCAACAATATAAAGGTACAGGATGCATCCACCACGTGTATTGTTCCATAATGATCATGTTAGTATTTGCTCTAAGGGGATAAATAACATTTAATTTAACTGGACTTAACTAAACTGAATTGATTGAGTGTTGTACCTCCTGTGAGTCGAAAGGGTTGATTCCAGACTTCATGAGCATGTTGGCCAGCACCAGGTACTTCAGACAGGTGGTTCTCCTGGGGCTGCCTGACTCATCGTAGTTCTTAAACGCCTCAAAGAAGTCTGTGTGGGCCTTCTCAAACTCCCCCTCTCTCAGGTGCATCTTACCTCCACACTCTGGGGAAGGAGATAAAACAGGAACAGGCCTGTTTGTACATCACATAAACACACGCAGTGACTGACACACACACACACATCTTTTTACCCTCTTATACAATATTATCGATTTTATCCACGATAGTGGCAAACCTCCCTGAGTCTTCCTACACGTCAGTTTACAAGGCGTAACCATAGAATTACTATTCGAAGGGGGATTCTTTTTCTATGGTCAATGTATTTATTCAATGTAAACCGCTGTGTGTGGCTCCAATGCAATACATGTAAAATATAATAATGTTGACAGCTATGCTGCCTTCAGGGTTACATCAGTCTACGGTGGTAACACACCCCTGATGACTCCCATAATGAGTGGGTGAGGGATAGCAGACTTGATGTGCAGGGACTGTTCATACAGGGCCTTCAGCTTCTTGTTGTTCTTCTGGGCTGTGTACATCTGGATCTCCAGAGCATAGATCTCCAGGAGCTGGGTGCCTTTCTTTAGGTCGTCCTCCCCGTCATCTGTCTAGAGAGAGACATAGATATACAACATTACAGATCACACACACACACATAAAAGACCATAAATCCCCAATATCCTTTGTCTGCACTGCACATAGAAATAGAACTGAACAGATCAGATATGCACATAACAGACCACAGACCTTCAACATTGTCTGTCTGCAGTGCACATAGATACAGATATACCACATAATAGATCAGATATACACATAACAGACCATATATCTGCAACATCATCTGTCTCCAGTGCACATAGATATACAACATAACAGATCATACCAGTATACAACAACAACAAAAATACTGCTAGCAGCCATATTGGGAACTTAGCTACTCAGATGGCTGTGTAAACCCCATCAGACTAAGCGTTGTCTCAGACTACCACCTGTCTTACTGTACCTGACAGGACTGATGCAGCTGTCTGAGGATCTTCTGTAACTTCCCAAATTCCTCCCTCTCCAGGTACAGCTTGCCCAGCTGAGAGACAACCAGAGGACGACAGTTAAAACAGGCTGACAACCAGAGGACTACAGTTAAAACAGGCTGAGAGACAACCAGAGGACGACAGTTAAAACAGGCTGAGAGACAACCAGAGGACTACAGTTAAAACAGGCTGAGAGACAACCAGAGGACTACAGTTAAAACAGGCTGAGAGACAACCAGAGGACGACAGTTAAAACAGGCTGAGAGACAACCAGAGGACTACAGTTAAAACAGGCTGAGAGACAACCAGAGGACTACAGTTAAAACAGGCTGAGAGACAACCAGAGGACGACAGTTAAAACAGGCTGAGAGACAACCAGAGGACTACAGTTAAAACAGGCTGAGAGACAACCAGAGGACTACAGTTAAAACAGGCTGAGAGACAACCAGAGGACGACAGTTAAAACAGGCTGAGAGACAACCAGAGGACTACAGTTAAAACAGGCTGAGACAACCAGAGACAACTTTAGTTAAAACAGGCTGAGAGACAAAAACAGGCTGAGAGGACGACAGTTAAAACAGGCTGAGAGACAACCAGAGGACGACAGTTAAAACAGGCTGAGAGACAACCAGAGGACGACAGTTAAAACAGGCTGAGAGACAACCAGAGGACTGACGGTTAAAACAGGCTGAGAGACAACCAGAGTTAAAACAGGCTGAGAGACAACCAGAGGACTACAGTTAAAACAGGCTGAGAGACAACCAGAGGACGACAGTTAAAACAGGCTGAGAGACAACCAGAGGACTACAGTTAAAACAGGCTGAGAGACAACCAGAGGACTACAGTTAAAACAGGCTGAGAGACAACCAGAGGACTACAGTTAAAACAGGCTGAGAGACAACCAGAGGACTACAGTTAAAACAGGCTGAGAGACAACCAGAGGACAACCAGAGGACTACAGTTAAAACAGTTAAAAACAGGCTGAGAGACAACCAGAGGACTACAGTTAAAACAGGCTGAGAGACAACCAGAGGACTACAGTTAAAACAGGCTGAGAGACAACCAGAGGACTACAGTTAAAACAGGCTGAGAGACAACCAGAGGACTACAGTTAAAACAGGCTGACAACCAGAGGACTACAGTTAAAACAGGCTGAGAGACAACCAGAGGACTACAGTTAAAACAGGCTGAGAGACAACCAGAGGACTACAGTTAAAACAGGCTGACAACCAGACAGACAACCAGAGGACTACAGTTAAAACAGGCTGAGAGACAACCAGAGGACTACAGTTAAAACAGGCTGAGAGACAACCAGAGGACTACAGTTAAAACAGGCTGAGAGACAACCAGAGACAACTTTAGTTAAAACAGGCTGAGAGACAACCAGAGGACGACAGTTAAAACAGGCTGAGAGACAACCAGAGGACGACAGTTAAAACAGGCTGAGAGACAACCAGAGGACGACAGTTAAAACAGGCTGAGAGACAACCAGAGGACGACAGTTAAAACAGGCTGAGAGACAACCAGAGGACGACAGTTAAAACAGGCTGAGAGACAACCAGAGGACAACAGTTAAAACAGGCTGAGAGACAACCAGAGGACGACAGTTAAAACAGGCTGAGAGACAACCAGAGGACGACAGTTAAAACAGGCTGAGAGACAACCAGAGGACGACAGTTAAAACAGGCTGAGAGACAACCAGAGGACGACAGTTAAAACAGGCTGAGAGACAACCAGAGGACGACAGTTAAAACAGGCTGAGAGACAACCAGAGGACGACAGTTAAAACAGGCTGACAACCAGAGGACGACAGTTAAAACAGGCTGAGAGACAACCAGAGGACGACAGTTAAAACAGGCTGAGAGACAACCAGAGGACGACAGTTAAAACAGGCTGAGAGACAACCAGAGGACGACAGTTAAAACAGGCTGAGAGACAACCAGAGGACTACAGTTAAAACAGGCTGAGAGACAACCAGAGGACTACAGTTAAAACAGGCTGACAACCAGAGGACGACAGTTAAAACAGGCTGAGAGACAACCAGAGGACTACAGTTAAAATAGGCTGAGAGACAACCAGAGGACGACAGTTAAATACAGGCTGAGAGACAACCAGAGGACGACAGTTAAAACAGGCTGAGAGACAACTTTAGTTAAAACAGGCTGAGAGACAACCAGAGGACTACAGTTAAAACAGGCTGAGACAACCAGAGGACGACAGTTAAAACAGGCTGAGAGACAACCAGAGGACGACAGTTAAAACAGGCTGACAACCAGAGGACGACAGTTAAAACAGGCTGAGAGACAACCAGAGAACGACAGCTAAAACAGGCTGAGAGACAACCAGAGACAACTTTAGTTAAAACAGGCTGAGAGACAACCAGAGGACGACAGCTAAAACAGGCTGAGAGACAACCAGAGACAACTTTAGTTAAAACAGGCTGAGAGACAACCAGAGGACGACAGTTAAAACAGGCTGAGAGACAACCAGAGGACGACAGTTAAAACAGGCTGAGAGACAATAACAACTTCTATGTTTGTGCTATAACTATCACTAAATAAGGATGTTAGGGTGATGTTTGGCAAACAATTTAACACAAACAGATCTCGCTACCAGTCTAGGGCATTGCAGAGGTAGAAACTCCCAAACACAGAGGCCTGACAAACTGCCAGATCAGATATTGTCCTACCCATAGAAATAAACAGAAACATTGTGTACTACATGCATATGTCCCAATTCTCACTTGTTCACTTCACTTTACTGATTTCAGAGGAAATTACTAGTCCCTGCCTCCACCAATCCACTGCTTTTTTATTTTTGTGGGAAGTAGTGACTGAGTGCACACTAGGAAAAAGCTGATATTATTTTGGCACACCCTACCTTTGTGTTGGTTTTGAACCAGAGTCTGTCGTTCTTGGCATCCTTCAGAGCGTCCAGCGTCGTTTCATAAAACTCCTGCAGCAGGTCCATCTGTGACACATAAAACAACCAACCACAGCCCACATTAACACCTCAGTCATCCAGAACATAAACCTCAACCTACATTAACACCTCAGTCATCTAGAACATGAACCTCAGCCTACATTAACACCTCCGTCATCTAGAACATGAACCTCAGCCCACATTAACACCTCCGTCATCTAGAACATGAACCTCAGCCTACATTAACACCTCAGTCATGTAGAACATGGAACCACTGCCACCACTTCATTCATACCAATAGGACTGACCCAGAGTCAGTAACTTTATCGGCCATATAAGACAAAAGTTGTAAGAAATTGATATTGATAAAAAGTTGTTTTTATAAATGGAATAACAAACAGTTCACATCACTTGAGATTTGAGCCAAAATAAAGATGTGAGCTTTGAGGCCAAAAATCCTTTGTTCTAGTTCCAGGTATTGGGTCTATACCTGTTTGGAGGTGGAGATGTAGTCTAGGATGGAGTTGATGGACTTCTCTGAGTAGTTTCTGGTCACAGCGCTCCGGATGTACGTCAACAGCTGCTTGTACCGAGACATCATCTCTGGGAAGTCGGTCTGCAGGACACACACAGTTCGACAGTCGACAGGGCATTGAGTTATGTTGCAGTGGGAATGACAGTATGTCATAAAGAAAACCTCACAAGCACTAATCATACGGACTCAGAGACAGAGAGTAGACATTTTGAGACAACACCACAGAGCATTTCATTTCTTACTAGCTTGAAGTTGATTTTGATCATCTGTTTTAGGGCTTTGAACCCCCATTCTCCCTTCTCTCCCTCCAGCTCCAATACCTGCCAATAGAGAGTACACATTACCATCATACACTCATCAATCTGTGAGCGAGTGGAGCGCGTGAGTAGCCAGTACCCACCTTCTGAAAGCTGTTGAGAGCCGCTTTGGGGTCATCCTCCTTCAGTGCTTTGGAATTGTAGTACTGGTTTTCCAAGTCGACATTTGGCTCTGAGTTACTGTCCTCGGAATATTCCTGGGTGGAGACATAAACTCAGGACATAAGTTAGCTGGCTATGAGTTAACACAACAAAAATTGATAACGTGACAGAGATGTTATGATTGGGTTAACGGCTTGCCATAGTTGTTTACTAATGAGTCTAAGTAGCTATTGATAACGTGACAGAGATGTTATGATTGGGCTACGGCTTGCCATAGTTGCTTACTAATGAGTCTAAGGAGCTAGCAGTTTTCTCTAACCAGCAACGGCGCATGCGCGGCCACAGGGTAGTTATCTACACCGATCTCGCTAAACGGTTGTATGCTTGTGGCTAGCTATGGTGACATAACATGCTATAATAAATTGACTAATATAGCTAACTCAGTATACTATAGCAAACTCAGTTTCCCCCATGCCAAGCAGCCGAGCTTAGCTAGCTCTAGCAGCAACTCTGCAAGCTATCCTCGCCTTTATGCTAACGTTAGCTGAACTAGCTAGCTATCTAGGTAGTTTAGCTACCTAACTAGCTAACTCCCCTGCTCCGACCTATACACCGAGCTCGCTAAACGGTTGTATGTTTGTGGCTAGCTATGGTGACATAACATGCTAAAATAAATTGACTAGTATAGCTAACTCAGTATACTATAGCAAACTCAGTTTCCCCCATGCCGAGCTTAGCTAGCTCTAGCAGCAACTCTGCAAGCTATCCTCGCCTTTATGCTAACGTTAGCTGAACTAGCTACCTAACTAGCTAACTCCCCTGCTCCGACCTAACTAATGAAAATATACTAAGGAAACAGCTCTGATTAAACATCAATAAACAAGGAAATAGAAACGTATTATGTAAACTTACGCTTACCAGATCATAATCTTCTTCATCGTCGCACATGAAATCATCTTCCATGTCAGACATCTTGACGGGTCTTCGGCGACAACAAACAAATCGCAGCTCTACAGCGCCACCAAACACTACGCCGGTTTCAGCATAGTACTGCATTATTCTTTCTGGTATTGTAGTTCGCTTTTCTACCGGAAGCTGGCGCTGTCACATCACAGTATAGATCTGTAACATTTCTAGTCTTTTCAATTAATTCAATTTGACTCACGGATAACTATCTTACCTTATCATCATAGAAATAGCCATAAAAAACTTGCATAAAATCAAAGGGACAAGCATGAGGACCATGTATTTATGAAGTCTTACCCCTGCCTTACCTCCCAAATCTTACCTCATTTACACACACTGTATATAGATTTTATCCTATTGTGTTATTGACTGTACATTTGTTTATTCCATGTGTAACTCTGTGTTGTTGTTTGTGTCGCACTACTTTGCTTTATCTTGGCCAGGTCGCAGTTGTTAATGAGAACTTGTTCTCAACTGGCCTACCTGGTTAAATAAAGGGGAAATAAAATATTTAAAAAGTCTACCGGATATATCAGGGACTCGTCCCTATTGTAAAACTGAAGAGTGCAGAGATGGTAGTGTGTGTGTGTGTGTGTGTGTGTGTGTGTGTGTGTGTGTGTGTGTGTGTGTGTGTGTGTGTGTGTGTGTGTGTGTGTGTGTGTGTGTGTGTGTGTGTGTGTGTGTGTGTGGAGGGGGAAGTCATATACATACACACAAATTTGAGATTTTTGGTTCCAACCGCTGTGTCTTTGCGAGACGCGTAGTAGGTGAACGGAAAAGCATTCCTCATGAAGCTGGTTGAGAGAATGCCGAAAGGGTGGCTACTTTGAAGAATCTAAAATATCAAATATATTTTGATTTGTTTGTTTGAAACTTTTTTGGTTACTACATGATTCTATATGTGTTATTTAATAGTTTTGATTTCTTCACTATTATTCTACAATGTAGAAAATAGTAAAAATAAAGAAAAACCCTTGAATGAGTAGATGTGTCCAAACTTTTGACTGGTACTGTACATACACACACATTGACAGGGGCTGAGTCACTGGCTTACTGGTGGTCTTTCATGCCGTCCCTAGGAGGGGTGCGTCACTTGAGTGGGTTGAGTCACTGATGTGATCTTCCTGTCTGGGTTGGCGCCCCTCCCCCTTGGGTTGTGCCGTGGCGGAGATCTTTGTGGGCTATACTCGGCCTTGTCTCAGGATGGTAAGTTGGTGGTTGAAGATATCCCTCTAGTGGTGTGGGGGCTGTGCTTCGGCAAAGTGGGTGGGGTTATATCCTTCCTGTTTGGCCCTGTCCGGTGGTATCATCGGATGGGGCCACAGTGTCTCCTGACCCCTCCTGTCTCAGCCTCCAGTATTTATACTGCAATAGTTTATGTGTCGGGGGGCTAGGGTCAGTTTGTTATATCTGGAGTACTTCTCCTGTCTTATCCAGTGTCCTGTGTGAATTTAAGTATGCTCTCTCTAATTCTCTCTTTCTTTCTCTCTTTCTTTCTCTCTCTCGGAGGACCTGAGCCCTAGGACCATGCCTAAGGACTACCTGGCATGGTGACTCCTTGCTGTCCCCAGTCCACCTGGCCGTGCTGCTGCTCCAGTTTCAACTGTTCTGACTGCGGCTATGGAATCCTGACCTGTTCACCGGACGTGCTACCTGTCCCAGACCTGCTGTTTTCAACTCTCTAGAGACAGCAGGAGTGGTAGAGATACTCTTAATGATCGGCTATGAAAAGCCAACTGACATTTACTCCTGAGGTGCTGACTTGCTGCACCCTCGACAACTACTGTGATTATTATTATTTGACCATGCTGGTCATTTATGAACATTTGAACATCTTGGCCATGTTCTGTTATAATCTCCACCCGGCACAGCCAGAAGAGGACTGGCCACCCCTCATAGCCTGGTTCCTCTCTAGGTTTCTTCCTAGGTTTTGGCCTTTCTAGGGAGTTTTCCTAGCTACCGTGCTTCTACACCTGCATTGCTTGCTGTTTGGGGTTTTAGGCTGGGTTTCTGTACAGCACTTTGAGATATCAGCTGATGTACGAAGGGCTATATAAATAAATTTGATACATTTGATTTGATTTGATTGACCCAGCTGCAATCCCACACTGAGAAATGGGTCTGAACCATGACAAGAGGTTTTCAGCATTTTGATAGGGTCAAATCATTTGTTTAAAGGGATTTCAACAGGCCAGTCTCTGGGGTACTCAGAGAAAAAAACACCCTTGGCAGAGTTGGTTTGTTCTCAGCAGTGAGGGACTCACCGAGGCATGAACTATGAATGTGGATCTATTGGAGTGTTTTTTACTAACATTGCGTGATAACTCTGGGAGGCCGTTTCTGAATAGAGTGGAGTCAACCCTGTGGATCAGGTTTAAAAATATTTCATGAGCTTTTTAAAACAGTGTTGGCTGCCACTCTATGACACACACACACACACACACACACACACACACACACACACACACACACACACACACACACACACACACACACACACACACACACACACACACACACACACACACACACACACACACACACACACACACACTGTGATGGCTGCCACAGCATGTGTCCTGTCTGTAATCTCTCTCTCCCTCACTAGGGAGATTGTTTTACACCAGACTCACTAACATATTTTATTACTAAAGAGATTCCTTTTCTGAGAAGACTGATTTCTAATTTAAGAAAGAGGCCTGAGACGTGTCATAACCGCATTGTGGAAGACAGAAGAGCTTTAGTTGGTTTATCCCATTATTCTGGACCCGTTGGAGCATAATATTTATAACATCATCTGATGGATCCAACACCAGAGAAAGGAGAGCAGGGCAGGATGTGTCAGCATGCTGTTACTGGGAAACAGGGCTCCTTTGTCACAAGTGTGTGTGTGTGTGTGTGTGTGTGTGTGCAGAGATGGGCAACAATGGCAAAATTCCCTAAAGACTAACGTATCAAAACAAAATACAACAATAACCTCAACAACATTGTTAATAACGGTAACAAACAAACAAAAAACGTTTTACTTGCTATGACTCTGATATGTGGTTGTTTATCTACTTTAGTTGAATGCACTGACTTTATGTCGCTCTGGATGCTAAATGACCAAAATACAAATGTAAAAATGACCACTTGCAAAGCATGGATATTATTATTCTAATAAGCCACACCCCTTCAAATGGACAAAGATACAGCAACATGTATCTTGTAATAAAATACCCTAAAGAATGTATGAAAATAACATGCCAAATACTGTTTTTATAAAGATATTTATTTTCAAAATATAGAAAATACATAATAGACAGACTATTTCAGTCAGATGTCCTGTGCAGTTAGAAATGGAACAAATACATGTGTGAACTGTCACGAATTTCGCCGAAGATGGTGCCTCTTCCTGTTCGGGCGGCGCTCGGCCGTCGTCGTCGCCGGCCTATTAGCTGCCATCGATTCCCTTTCCGTTTGTTTCTGTTTATTGGGTTTAATTGGGTACACCTGTTTTGAGTTAGTGTTTGTTTGTAGGCTATTTAAAGCACTAGGCCCGCTGGGTATTTGTGCGGCCTTGTTCTCTGTTATTTGGTGTATTAGTGTGAGCGATATTTTCCGGACAGTTTTAGTCCTTTGTATTTTGGACGGGTTGTTTCATGCGCCCTTGTGTTTTGCATGTCCGTGTCTCCACTGTCTTTGGAATAAAATATCCACGTACGGAAAGGGAATTACCTGCTCTCTGCGCTTGACTCCTCCACTCAGCATTCATGGAAGTCGTAACATGAACCAAGTGCTTTTTCAATTTCACCTTATTTTAGAAGAAATAGTAAATTTTCTATCAGGACTGTTGAAAAGTATTTTGTATTTTGAAAATACATAATACAGCTATCTAAATTATCTTGTTACAAAATACACTGGACTATAGTTCAGGCCAGTGAAATACAGATTACAAAATACTCAAAAGTAATTTAAATATGCATTTTAAATACATGTAAAATAAATACTGCCTCTGGTCTCTCTCTCTGGGCCTGTGATCAGTAATCAGACCAGCTCTGGTCTCTCTCTCTGGGCCTGTGATCAGTGATCAGACCAGCTCTGGTCTCTCTCTCTGGGCCTGTGATCAGTGATCAGACAAGCTCTGGTCTCTCTCTCCTGGCCTGTGATCAGTGATCAGACCAGCTCTGGTCTCTCTCTCTGGGCCTGTGATCAGTGATCAGACCAGCTCTGGTCTCTCTCTCTGGGCCTGTGATCAGTGATCAGACCAGCTCTGGTCTCTCTCTCTGGGCCTGTGATCAGTGATCAGACAAGCTCTGGTCTCTCTCTCCTGGCCTGTGATCAGTGATCAGACAAGCTCTGGTCTCTCTCTCTTGGCCTGTGATCAGTGATCAGACAAGCTCTGGTCTCTCTCTCCTGGCCTGTGATCAGTGATCAGACAAGCTCTGGTCTCTCTCTCTCTGGGCCTGTGATCAGTAATCAGACCAGCTCTGGTCTCTCTCTCTTGGCCTGTGATCAGTAATCAGCCCAGCTCTGGTCTCTCTCTCTAGGTCTGTGATCAGTGATCAGCCCAGCTCTGGTCTCTCTCTCTGGGTCTGTGATCAGTAATCAGCCCAGCTCTGGTCTCTCTTTCTCTTGGCCTGTGATCAGTAATCAGACCAGCTCTGGTCTCTCTCTCGTGGGCTGTGATCAGTGATCAGACCAGCTCTGGTCTCTCTCTCTCTGGGCCTGTGATCAGTAATCAGACCAGCTCTGGTCTCTCTCTCTTGGCCTGCAATCAGTGATCAGCCAAGCTCTGGTCTCTCTCTCTGGGCCTGTGATCAGTGATCAGCCCAGCTCTGGTCTCTCTCTCTGGGTCTGTGATCAGTGATCAGACCAGCTCTGGTCTCAATCTCTCTGGGCCTGTGATCAGTGATCAGCCCAGCTCTGGTCTCTCTCTCTGGGCCTGTGATCAGTGATCAGCCCAGCTCTGGTCTCTCTCTCTCTGGCCTGTGATCAGTGATCAGACCAGCTCTGGCCTCTCTCTCTGGGTCTGTGATCAGTAATCAGCCCAGCTCTAGTCTCTCTCTCTGGACCTGTGATCAGTGATCAGCCCAGCTCTGGTCTCTCTCTCTGGGCCTGTGAGTCAACTCAGCCAGACTTCTCATTATCACACTGACTCACATTGTCTGTCTGTGATGAATAGGACCATTTCACCAACCTGCTAACATCAACCTACTGGGTAACATCAAACAATAATGATTAATTGACAGTCTCTATGGATACGTGCTTCAAACTTCTCTTCCTCCATCTCCAATACCTGCCAATGGAGAGATTAAATAACCACCATCAATTTGGTGTGTGTGTGTGTGCATGTGTGAGTTGATTGTGAGTGTGTGTGTGTGCACGCTGCCTGTATATATTTCTGTGTTATTATAAACATCACAGTGCTGCCCTCTCCTCTCACCTCTCTCTCTCTCTGGTGATTCATGTAATAACTTTAAAACATGGATATTATTCCCCAACCTCTAATGTAAACAACAGGGTTTATCTGCCGTTTCATTTGGGGTTGTCAAAAACTGCTTCAGGCTGCAGTTAATAATGCTGATCCAGTAAATGTAATCTTGTTTCTGACAGTTCCTTAAACATTAGCAGCCCCTTTAATGTGTCTCCAACAGGGCAGCTGGCAACCATGGCAACCACCATGGCCCTGTGTCCTCTACCCAGCATGCAGTCTGATTTTATACTTCTCTCTAAATGTGTTTATCTAGGAAGGAGCTCACGGAAGGGGCCCTAACTCTCTTACACACACACACAGATACACACGCACACACACAGCAACAAGAAAACAGAATGTCTAGTCACGCATCTTGGGCAGGTTAGGAAGGGAACACAGTTCTGATGACCCTGGGGATCTGGCATAGAGAAGAGAGAGGGAGGGCACACACACACACACACACACACACACACACACACACACACACACACACACACACACACACACACACACACACAGATGCACAAACACACACACACACTCTCCCTACCTCGTGCCCTCTCCCTCCCTCTCTTTCTCTCTCCCCCTCTCTTCTCCATGCCAGAACCCCAGGGTCATCAGAGCTGTGTTCCCTCCCTAACCTGCCCAAGATGCGTGACTAGACATTTTGTTTTTTTGTTGCTGTGTTTTTTTACAAGGTAGAAGCGTGTCTTACTTTTATACAGCAATTTGTGTTCGGCAGTGATGTTATTGCACTTCAAACCCGGCTTGGAGAGCAGAAAACACGCTGCTGCCAAGTCCACACACACCCTCTCCACATCGCACGCGAGCTGGCTGTGGTATGTGCCTGGTAAGGGGTGTGTAGGTGGTTGAGGTTTGGGGGTATATGACTGGGGAGAGGTATATGACTGGGGAGGGGTATATGACTGGGGAGGGGTATATGACTGAGGAGAGGTATATGACTGGGGAGAGGTATATGACTGGGGAGAGGTATATGACTGGGGAGAGGTATATGACTGGGGAGAGGTATATGACTGGGGAGGGGTATATGACTGGGGAGAGGTATATGACTGGGGAGAGGTATATGACTGGGGAGAGGTATATGACTGGGGAGAGGTATATGACTGGGGAGAGGTATATGACTGGGGAGAGGTATATGACTGGGGAGGGGACTGGGGAGAGGTATATGACTGGGGAGAGGTATATGACTGGGGAGAGGTATATGACTGGGGAGGGGTATATGACTGGGGAGGGGTATATGACTGGGGAGAGGTATATGACTGGGGAGGGGTATATGACTGGGGAGGGGTATATGACTGGGGAGGGGTATATGACTGGGGAGGGTATATGACTGGGGAGGGTATATGACTGGGGAGAGGTATATGACTGGGGAGAGGTATATGACTGGGGATATGACTGGGGAGAGGTATATGACTGGGGAGGGGTATATGGCTGGGGAGGGGTATATGACTGGGGAGAGGTATATGACTGGGGAGGGGTATATGACTGGGGAGGGGTATATGACTGGGGAGGGGTATATGACTGAGGAGAGGTATATGACTGGGGAGAGGTATATGACTGGGGAGAGGTATATGACTGGGGAGAGGTATATGACTGGAGAGGTATATGACTGGGGAGGGGTATATGGCTGGGGAGAGGTATATGACTGGGGAGAGGTATATGACTGGGGAGAGGTATATGACTGGAGAGGTATATGACTGGGGAGAGGTATATGACTGTATATGACTGGGGAGAGGTATATGACTGGAGAGGTATATGACTGGGGAGGGGTATATGGCTGGGGAGAGGTATATGACTGGGGAGAGGTATATGACTGGGGAGAGGTATATGACTGGAGAGGTATATGACTGGGGAGAGGTATATGACTGGGGAGGGGTATATGACTGGGGAGGGGTATATGACTGGGGAGGGGTATATGACTGGGGAGAGGTATATGACTGGGGAGGGTATATATGACTGGGGAGAGGTATATGACTGGGGAGGGGTATATGGCTGGGGTGGGGTATATGACTGGGGAGAGGTATATGACTGGGGAGGGGTATATGACTGGGGAGGGGTATATGACTGGGGAGGGTATATGACTGGGGGAGGGGTATATGACTGGGGAGAGGTATATGACTGGGGAGAGGTATATGACTGGGGAGAGGTATATGACTGGGGAGGGTATATGGCTGGGGAGAGGGTATATGACTGGGGAGAGGTATATGACTGGGGAGGGGTATATGACTGGGGAGAGGTATATGACTGGGGAGAGGTATATGACTGGGGAGAGGGGAGGGGTATATGACTGGGGAGAGGTATATGACTGGGGAGAGGGTATATGACTGGGGAGGGTATATGACTGGGGAGACTGGGGAGAGGTATATGACTGGGGAGGGTATATGACTGGGGAGAGGTATATGACTGGGGAGAGGTATATGACTGGGGAGGGGTATATGACTGGGGAGAGGTATATGACTGGGGAGAGGTATATGACTGGGGAGAGGTATATGACTGGGGAGAGGTATATGACTGGGGAGGGGTATATGACTGGGGAGAGGTATATGACTGGGGAGGGTATATGACTGGGGAGAGGTATATGGCTGGGGAGAGGTATATGACTGGGGAGGGTATATGACTGGGGAGGTAGGTATATGACTGGGGAGAGGTATATGACTGGGGAGGGGTATATGACTGGGGAGGGTATATGACTGGGGAGAGGTATATGGCTGGGGAGGGTATATGATTGGGGAGAGGTATATGACTGGGGAGAGGTATATGACTGGGGAGAGGTATATGACTGGGGAGAGGTATATGACTGGGGAGAGGTATATGACTGGGGAGAGGTATATGACTGGGGAGAGGTATATGACTGGGGAGGGGTATATGACTGGGGAGGGGTATATGACTGGGGAGAGGTATATGACTGGGGAGGGTATATGACTGGGGAGGGGTATATGACTGGGGAGAGGTATATGACTGGGGAGAGTATATGACTGGGGAGTGGTATATGACTGGGGAGAGGTATATGACTGGGGAGGGGTATATGACTGGGGAGAGGTATATGACTGGGGAGGGTATATGACTGGGGAGGGGTATATGACTGGGGAGGGGTATATGACTGGGGAGGGACTGTATATGACTGGGGAGGGTATATGACTGGGGAGAGGTATATGACTGGGGAGAGGTATATGACTGGGGAGGGTATATGACTGGGGAGGGTATATGACTGGGGAGGGGTATATGACTGGGGAGGGGTATATGACTGGGGAGAGGTATATGACTGGGGAGAGGTATATGACTGGGGAGGGGTATATGACTGGGGAGGGGTATATGACTGGGGAGAGAGGGGTATATGACTGAGGAGAGGTATATGACTGGGGAGAGGTATATGACTGGGGAGAGGTATATGACTGGGGAGACTGGTATATGACTGGGGGAGGGGACTGGGGAGGGGTAT